>NC_056735.1:761576296-761658796 GCF_019279795.1 Protopterus annectens | reverse complement strand
AAATTCTCTCAGAGTTTTTATTAAATGTCATTTGAGAAAGGTCTCCATACAGCAAGGTATTAAATTTAGGATTTTACAAGCATTTTCCAGTCCTTAAAACTACCTACAAAATGGCTTCAGCATATTATGTAACTAGCTATCAAATAATAGATTAAGTATCAGCTCACAAAATATAGCAGTAGTGCTTCTGGGAACTTCAAAGTCTAATAATCAAAGACCCATTAGGAAAACCCTCAGCATCATGACAAAACAAAAGTACCTAGGAATTGTATTAGAGAAAACCCCTTATTTCCAAATGGACACAAAATGCCAAACAGAAAAAGTATTCAGACAACTTAAAATCTCCTACAAAACAACTCACTTACTTCCTAAGAGTCTAGGCAAATTATCAAATTCAAGGTCATAGTGGTTTCCCCTCCCCTACCAAGAGTATTGTATACATTGCCTATTATACTAAATTTCCTGCAAAATGCATCTATGCTGAAAATAACTGAAAACAAGATACTTTAGTTTATCCACTTATCATGCAACACAGAATATTATTACTTAACACTAGACAGAACCAAACAGCTATCAGTAACAGCCTGCTCTGAAGAAGCCTGACAGTTTGTTAGGTGAAAGCGCTTCACTTGGAATTTTTGTATTGTGTGGATTTTACTGCAACTGTTAGTGCCTGTGTGGTGTATTTTGGCTGCTTTTATCCATTTTATGTGGTTTTGGCTGTGCTGAGTCGAATGGACTGCATAGCACAATAAGCTCAGCTTTGGAAGACATGGGGTCTGCTTTTTTACTGGCTGTTTGTTCGTTTTGATTCATGACTCACAAGGGTCCCTAGACCAGTTCACTCACTCATCAATGATAAATAAATAAATAAAATAAACAAAAAATGAATACATTTATTTGTAGCTGTAATCTGTAATATCATGACTCAGGAAGGTCTTCAGACTAGTTAACTTACCTATCAACTGAAAATAAATAAATTAAATATTTATAAATTTATTTGTAACTGTCATCTGCAATGTCATGACTCAAGAGAGTCTTCACACCAGCTCACTTACCCATAAACTGTAAATAACTAAATAAATTAACAAAAAATGAATAAATGAATTTCAGAGTTTGCCAAGTTGTATTACATCCAATTAGCATTAATTATGTACATACAACTTCTGTTCATGATAGGGAATATAGTACATATATAGGGTCTATATTATGCAATCGAAGACACTGTTCTTTGAATGCGTAATAGTCGAACTGAAAACATCAAAAACACATAACCGCAAACGGCCACGTCCACAAATTTTTTCCTAAGGAAAAAAATTTGTGAGGCCATAAACAAACAAAACACAATTCCCAGTCCTAATCAAGTGGGGGCTTCACCTCCCATGCCCCCCACACACACCTCTAACTAAATATACCAACTCCGAGATCGCTCAATGTTGGGGAACAGGGCAAACCGCGAGAACGGCCAACTGAATTTTTTCCTCAGGAAAAAAATCACGTACGTGGCTGTTCGCGGTTTATTGTTTGTGATGTTTTCGGTTCGACTATTATGCATTCGAAGAACAGCATCTTCGATCGTGTAATAGGGAACACATATATACAATAGATGTATACTGACTTAGCTTTACCTTAAAAATTTAAAAAAATGCATATACTTTTGTCCATAAAATGTGCTTTTCTGTCACTAGAATTGTGGTAGCCCCCATAACTATACATACTCATGTGTAGTGAGAAACCTTGCACGAAAGTAAAATTCAGCACACATCTTTATACCTGATATCACCAAGAAGATTTTGTAGCTCATTGAGTTGACAAATTTTCTTACAAATTTAGTACAATATTCCAAATGGCTTTAAAGACAAGGTTTTATACAAGTTTACACTACCACTATTTATTTTATTTTATTTTATTTTTATTTTACATTTGTTGACCCGGCTAGTCTAACTGGATATATGTACATTTTCAGTAGAGGCCCAGGGAGAAAAGCTCCACATAAGCAAAATATTAGCAACTACAGGTACAAATAAGTAAAAATGTAACAAATTTAGGTGCAGTACTATTTTAAGGTAAAGAATTCAAATGTTTTATAGACAAAAATTTGTATTAAAATAGCAGATAATAAGAAAAGAGATTAAACAATGAACAAATTTGAAGTGGTGCACCATTAAGAAAGAGAAATAAGAAAAAATACACTAGCAAATATAGCAGCTCCAGGTACAGTGTTAAGCAGCGAGTCATCCCATTATCCTATAGTAGCATAGCAACTTTAAGACAGCATGTAATAAGAAATATAACGAAAGTCTATATAGATCTTTATATGTGGTAGCAAGTTAATGCTGCAAGCAGCAGTCTATGCAAGTGTAAAGTTAGTAGAAGACTGAGTGTAAGAGAGAGTTGTAGAGACAAAAATTAGAGTAGGTAGGTTTACTCTCTAAGGCATAGAGAGAACTGGAATTAAATTGCAAAAGGTTATGCAGGTCGGGTTCAGAGAAAGTAGTGGAAGGATTAGTCTGGGTTACTACATGGGCATAACCAGTGGTTAATAAGGTATTCTCTGAGTTGTTTTTTGAACAGTTTTGCTGAGGAGAGAGATAAGAGTTTCATGGGAAGCAGGTTCCAGGATTTGCCCACAGTGTTGGAGAACAGTGAATCCCCAGCCTTATTTTTGGATTTGACTGTAGATACTAGTACTTTATTGGCTGAGCGAAGGGTTGTCAAATTACTGTAGGGGGTAAGAAGGCTAGTAAGTATAGGAGTATTTTTAGGAAGATAGAGGATCTTATGGGCAATAATAAGTTGTTGAAACTGAAGTTGATTATGAAGTTCTAGCCAACCTAGGTGTTTAAGGCTTTGACAGTGGTGAGTTCTATATGAGGAACCAGTAGCAAATCTGGCAATATTGTTGTAGGAGGTAGCTAGTTTGTTAAGGTGGTGTTTTGATAGGTTGGTATAAATGGGAGAGGTATAGAGGAGGGTGGAAATTATATGGGTGTGGGCAATAGTGGTTCTAGCTGTTGGAGTTAGGAAGGGTTTAATCCTATAGAGGGAGCCTAATTTTCTGTTTACTCTTTTTATTGTTGTGTTAATATGTGTGTCAAAGCTAAGACTATGGTCTATTGTTACCCCTAAGAGCTTGGTAGTTGGGTCGGGAGATATAATGATGCCATCATTGGATAAAACTGTGAAGTCAACTGGGGGGGACCTTTGAGTGGGAGTGAAGAGTGGTAGTTTTGTCTTTTTAGGATTCAGGAGGAGGCTATGCTGTAAGAACCATTTTTCTACTGTGTTAAGCACTGTTTGGATAATGGCCTGAAGTTGAGGTGCAGAGGTAGCTGAGCATATTAGTGTGGAGTCATCAGCATATTGGATACATGTTGCTTGAGGAATGATTAAATTAAGATCATTGATGAAAACTGAGAAAAGGAGAGGGCCCAGGATAGAACCTTGGGGGACTCCCAGGGTAATAGGAAGGTGAGAGGATAGATTATTTTCCCAAAGCACAGCCTGTTGCCTATTTTCAAGGTAGGATTTAAACCATTGTAAAGCCTGTGTATCTAGAAAGAGACTTAAGTATATTCAAAAGAAGTTGATGGTTGACCATATCAAAGGCTTTTGAAAGGTCAATAAAGAGTGCTGAGGATAGAGTGTTGTTGTTTCGGTTATGGTTAATACAGTCGGAAAAGGATAAGAGGGCTGTGGTGGTACTATGGTGAGGCCTAAAGCCATGCTGACAGTTAGCAAGTAAGTTATTTTGCAGTTGGTGGTCTAGTAGTTGGTGGTGGATACATTTTTCCATAATTTTGGCTAAAGGAGAGAGTAGAGCTATTGGGCAGTAGTTAGAGAGTTCTGCTCAGCTTGTGCTATTCTGTTGTTAATAAACAAGTGTGACATGTCTTAATTGATGATCTCAGTAATTATTGGGATTATATCCTTACTGTGATGGTACATCCAAACTAGAATTATGCTTATTTCACTGAAAATATACAGCAGAAATATTTGTTTTAACAATGCAGACCGACATCCAGATGTATGAGATGCCACTGTCTTCTAGTCCATCTCCATAGTCTTAAGAGATACTAAGCTCATGCAATTTGCTTTATAAAGCTAAGTCTCTTAGTGTCTTGTCCTAAAAGCTTTGTAAGACAATCTAGATGCAATATAGATATATTAGCATTTCTAAATAGGGTCAAATTATGATCAGAATGCCTGTTCAGACTGACCAACTGTGAAATTTCTAAAATAGTCAGTTTTAAGATGGAATTGAACCCATTCTTTTTACCTTCGCTTCAGAGTAACGAGTAACAGACACAGATATTATCATAAATATAATTAAAAAGATAAATATGTTTATTGGTTTCACTGTGACTTGCAACTTAAAAAATGTGTATTTCTCTATAAAAGTGGGATTTCCCATTCTTTTTTAAATATTGTGGTATAAAAATGGTTTTACAAATAACTATTTTCATTAAACTTTAAGATGCATCTGTTGGACGTTTTTGAAATTAAGAAAACAAAGCAAGGGAATTTTATATGCAATTGGTTCAGTGAAATTCCTGGAAAATTTCAAGAGAATATGTCTGACCATTTTGGAGAAACAACCCTTTACATACAAGGATTAAAAAGCAACCTAAAGCAATCACAGCACAATGTGAACTGTTATTTTATTTGGAATAAGATAATTTATCTATATACTAAACAGTTGTTAAACTAGCATTTAATTCTGAAGCAAACCAGCCACTTCAATTTTTAACTTATCGTACATGAAACAGAAGCTACACTATAAACCTGGTCAAACAAGTGCTTTTCATTTTAACAACACTATGCTGTAATAAAGTGGAGATTATATCTAAGGTACTACAAATTGCTCAACCTCTGTGTCTGGATTTATACAGAAGGAACTACAAGATGGAAAACAGCAACTGAATTTCTTCGGGTATAGTTCAGGCTTAGATTAACGCTAATACTAAATGCATGGTTTGTTTTTAGTGAGCTACAGCATTTCTTGATATATATACTAACAGCCATCGCTTCACTGTGAACAACTTATTACAATGGTTGAACCTACATTATCATTCAAAACAGTTTGGAAGAAGATTCACCTCACATTTTCTTCACTAGGCACAACAAAAACTATGCCATATCCATTTCCCATTACATAATAATCTCAATGTTGATGACCCCTGGGGTATTCTTCCTGTAGTAGCTTCTCCTTTTACAATCACAATAGATTTTCTATTTGTATTATTTGCAGATGGAGCCAGAACAAGCAGTCACTAATTGTTTCTTAGTGTTTACACTGTTCTATGTTGAATGTAGTGTACGTCAGGTTTTGAGGCCATTCTGCACAACAGTCAGTGCAGACAATTGGAGTTTGTTTTCTGAATCACTACCCCCAACCTGCCAAAGATGGCCACACTCCTGCATATGCATGATGTATGGGAAGGAGTTCCAGTTGCATAACTCTAGCAGAGAGCTGCAGATGGCAGTCATTGTGGAAACTATGCTACGAATACTATTCACTTCCCCAAAATTTACCGTCAGACCATGTTTACATAATGCTGTTCCACATCCTAACACAATCCATGTGAAGTGAGTGCTCTTATAATACTGAGCAAGCACTGCAGTAAATGCAGGATGCAGGCAAGACAGCACACATGCTATGGGAAGCAGATAACATGCACAGACCTGGAAAGACTAAACACACACACACACACACACACACACACACACACACACACACACACACACACACACACACACACAGTAGACAGACATGGATGTTCACTCCACACTGTCTGTATGCCACTGTTAGATAACACTATGAAGTACAGTACAAATTCCTGGATGTGACAAGAAAGTTAAACCTTAACAGTATTTTATTTTCAATTTATTAATTCAAGACATACATGTAAACATGTTCCCATATGTGAAAACATCTGTTGTGCTTACAAATGATGACCGAAGCACTAAAGGTGGAGGAGTGTCCATATTCACCAAGGATATTCACACCTCCAGGCTAGTTGCCCAACACAATGCATCCGAAATTCTCCAGGTGCATCTAACACTAGGTAAGACTGCAATCCAAATTGTAGCTTGCTATAGATACCCCACCATGCCCCAATATTCTCACTACACCTTTCTAAAAATACTGGGAAATATTAAGATACAACCAAACACCCTAATACTGGGAGATTTCAACTACCCTGCCATTAACTGGGAAAACTACTCTTGTACCAACACCTTTGCCCAACGGTTCTTGGAATTTATAAAGTCCAACGCCCTGGATCAACTAATTCATAGTCCCACTAGGGGCTCCAATATCCTGGACCTGGTTATTACCAACATGATAAATCGATGCTCCACACCAGTGGTCACCCCATCATTGGTTAGGTCTGACCATAAGCTAATCACCTTTGACATCCACATCCCATCCCCACCCCCAGTGAAGAAACATCTGTGAAAAACTTCTCCAAGGCCAACTTCATGCTACTCAAGTCAGAAGTGACCAACTTCATGACACTCATGCAGCTGGGAACTGAAACCTCGACTGCCGAATCCTACATTAAAGCATTGTACAAGCACATCCACTCATGCATGAATCGTGCCATCCCAAACAGAACCAAGATGCTCTCCTCCAAAAAAAAGGAAGCCAATCTGGTGGTCCCCTGTCATAAACAAACTATACAACAGAAGGAAGAAACTGTTGCAGAAAAGAAGAAAATCCCAGGATGCAAAAAACTCCCTTACCAGCCTCAGTAAGAAGCTGAGATCCCTCATAAAATCCTCCAAAGCTAGTTACAAAAATAAAATTGCCAAAGATTCCAGACAACCACAAGGCATTCTATAGCTACGTCAAGAATCTAAATGGCAATGCTCGTTTCTGCTCTGAGCTACAAGAGAATGGCTTTAAATATACTGATCCTAATGACATTGCCAATATCCTGGCAGATCAATTCAGTGCCAACTTCACCCCCTCTCACCCCCTAAAGGGCCCATCTCAATATCAAAAGATTGCCAAATTCCAGTAATCATGGCCACATAGGTAATAACCACACTCTCCAAAGCTAAGAATACAGCATCCATGGGACCAGCCGACATCCTAGGCTGTGTGCTACATGAACTACAAAATGAACTGGCACCTCACCTAAGTGTCATGTTTAATCATAGCCTCACCTCAGGCTTCGTGCCCACTTAGTGGCGCACAACTACAGTTATCCCACTCCACAAGGGGGAAATCCACCTTAGATCCTGGGAACTATCGTCCCATCAGTCTGACGAGCCTGATCTGCAAGGCCATGGAACATATCCTGAAACTTATAAACAAAGACATTGGCAACCTTCAAACACTGGACCCCACCCAGTTTGGGTTCGTGAAGGGCCGATTGTGTCTCCTGAACCTGACTGACTTTTTCAAATCAGTCTCCAGAGCCGTGGACAAGGGTAAGGCGGTCCGCACAGCCTATATGGACCTCGCCAAGGCCTTCGACACCATCCCCCACTCTGGAATCATAGATAAACTTACTAAGCTGGGCATAAACCCCTATGTCACTCGATGGGTTGCCAACTGGATACTGACAGAACCCACACTGTAAAAGTAGCCGACTCCAAATCCAGCTCCAGACAAGTGACAAGTGGAGTACATCAGGGTTCAGTCCTGGGAACGCTCTTGTTTAGCATCTACTTCTCTGAAGTACAGGCCAACACTAAGGGACTCTGGCTAACAAAGTTCGCAGATGACTGCAAACTGGGAGCCATTACTGAATCCCCAAATGATGTGGATATTCTACAAAAGGGCCTTACAGAAACAGATGCTTGGTGCCAGAGCCATGGGCTCAAGCTCAATGCCAAGAAGTGTATAGTTATCCCCTTTGGGAAAAATCAGGTACCCATGAATTACCACATAAGTGGCAGTACACTAAACACCGAAAGTGTGATAAGAGACTTAGGAACACAGGTGGACAGTGGTCTCACCTTTGATAACCACATCGCCACAACAGTCAGGAAATCCTTCTATGTGGCACACATCATCACTAAGGGCTTTTCACCCAGAAAAATGGAGGTAATTGTCCCACTGTACTCATCCCTCATTAGACCCATCACAGAGTACAACACCCCATTTGGTATATACCTCACAAGACATCTGCAACAACTGGAAAGGCTGCAGAAACACCTCACTAAAAGAATCACAGACCTAAAGCAGATGCCCTATGCTGACCGACTAAAAAAACTCCAGCTATACTCCGTTGCATATCGTCTACTCAGAGGCTATCTCTGCTTAACATACGAAGCCATGTCAAACCCAGAGCTGTTGGACATGCTACACTTAAAAAATCCCAATCCATCCACACACTCCAAGGACCAAAAAGTACAGTTTTGTACCTACCATAAATGTAGATGTTCGAGGATCCACATTGCTGCAGTCCTAACCATTAGGGTAGTCCGCTGTCCAGTCGGCCCGAATACCAAAGTATATGGCTGACGTCGGTCAAGGCGCATTAGACTGACGTCAGTACGTCAGGGTACTAATGCGCATGACCGACGCCATATCTTCAGTCTTTTCTTGCCCCAGATGTCAGAAGACCCTAAAAAGACAAGGCCCAAACCAAAATACCAAAAAGCCCTGCACCAAACTTATATACAATATATATATATATATATACATATGTACAACAATATACAGCAACTCACACCACCACCCCTAAACACAGAGGGGAAGGCGGGAGGGTAAATTGGACTGCAGCAATGTGGATCCTCGAACATCTACATTTATGGTAGGTACAAAACTGTACTATGTTCTTCATTCCACATTGCTGCAGTCCTAACCATTGGGTAGAATCCCAAAGCAGAGGTAAGGGAGGCTGGCAAATCATAAAGAAGCAGGAGCTGCCAACATGCCTTGCAAAATGGCTGTGGCAAAACCAGCCCTAGATTTAGAGTAGAGAGGTAGGTGGTAATGCTTAGAGAAAGTATGCACTGAACTCCAAGTAGCTGCCTCTAAAATATCCTTAGTTGCCACCCCTTAGAAATGCTGTTGAAGTGGCAGTAGCCCTAGTGGAATGAGGCCTAATCCCAGCTGGAATCTCCTTGCCATGATGGGAATAACAGAATGAAATGCAAAACCCAATCCACTTAGAAATAGTTTGCTTAGACACAGGCTTGCCCTGAGAACTCAAAGCAAAAGAAACAAACAACTGCTGCGACTGCCTGAAATCCTTAGTCCTGCTTAAATAATAACGCAACTGCCTATGTACATCTAAAGTGTGCAAAATCTTTTCCCCTTTATTTTGGGGATCTGCATAGAAAGTAGGCAAATGAATAGTTTGGTTTAAAGCCACACTAGAAACCACCTTAGGCATAAAGGAAGGATTAGTGCGTAATGATACCCTATCCTTATGGAAAATCAGAAAGGGCTCTACTGCCATAAGGGCCTGCAACTCAGAAACCCTTCTTGCAGAAGTAATAGCCAACAAAAAAGCAGTCTTCCATGTCAAATATTTTAAATCAGCAGTACCCGCAGGCTCAAAGGTTGTAGAGTAAGTTTTTCCAACACAAAATTGAGATCCCAAGCAGGAGTAGGAGCTCTCGTGGGGTCTTATATTCTTTGCCCCTCTGAGAAACTGCTTGAACAAAGGATGCGAAAACAATGGTGGGTCACAATCATAGTGAGCTGAAATTGCTGCAGCATGAATCTTAATGGAAGAGAAGGACAAACCTTTGTCCAATAACTCAGTAAGATATTGAAGAGCCACACTCAAATTAGGCTCAGAAATCTCCAAATTCCTTGCTGCACTCCAAAATAAAAATCTCTTCCACTTTTCTGCATACACTTTCCTTGTACTAGGTCTTCTAGCTTCCATAATCACATTTAAAACTTGTTGAGGAAGTTGAGACCAGCTGTCTCTCAAAACAGAATATGCCATGCTGTTAGATGAAGAGAGCGAAGCTTGACATTGAGCAGGTGGCCTTCTCTCTGAGACAACAGGTGCGGAATCAAGGGTAAAGGCCATGGAGGCTTCTTTACTAGACTCCTCAGTAATGGGTACCAGTGCTGCCGAGGCCAATCTGGAGCTATTAAAATCATCCTTGGCTTGTCTTGTCTGACCTTTAGAAGCACCTTTGGAAGAAGAGGCAGAGGTGGAAACGCATACACATGAAGATTTTTCCAACTGAAAGAAAGAGCATCCACTTTCCAAGCTGTGTGATGTAACCTCTTTGTGCAAAACTTTGGCAGCTGGTGGTTCAGTGGAGAAGCGAACAGATCTATGTCTGGAGTTCCCCAGGACACTGTCAACCTTTGAAATACATGAAGATCCAGTTTCCACTCGTGGGGATCCATGATTTGTCTGCTTAACACATCTGCTAAGGAGTTCTGTGCTCCCGGCAGAAACCTTGCCTGAAGAGTTAGTTGCAAGCTGAGCGCAGTCTCCCATAAAATCATTGCTTGCCTGCATAGAGGATAAGAATGTGTTCCCCCTTGTTTGTTGATGTACCACATGACAGTTGTGTTGTCTGTTAGAATCAACACCTGCCCTGGAAGAAGTAACTCCTTGAAAGCCATTAATGCAAACTGGACTGCTAACATCTCCTTCATATTGATATGTAGATGCTGTAGTCTGGCAGGCCACTTGTCTTGTATCCACTTTCCATTTAGATGAGCTCCCCAAGCAATGTCCGAGGCATCTGTCGTTAAAATCTGACTCGCCTCTGGCCGGGTCACAGAGAGTCCCTTGTTTAGGTGACATTCCTGAGCCCACCACAAAAATCTTATTTGAAGGCAAGGTATTATTTCTATGACACTGTCCAAGTCCTGGAAGTGTGACCTCCAACATTTTATGAGATACCATTGCAGCTTCCTCATATGCAGTTTGGCATTGGGAAGCACCAGAATACAAGATGCCATGAACCCTAATGCTTGAAGGACTGTCCTTGCAGTCAGCACGGACTGATGAGATAGTTGATGGAAGTAAAGTGATAGATTCTTTTGTTTGTCCGGGGTTAAAAGGCCATCTGGGCTGCTGTATTCAGTCTCACACCCAGAAAGCACATGTCTTGAGAGGGTACTAGACTGGACTTTATTTCGTTCACAGAATACCCTAGGCATCTTAGCACTGCTATAACATATTCCAGATGCTGTAGAAGGTCTTCCTTTTCTTGAGCCAGAATCAGGCAGTCGTCCAAGTAAGGATAGATTTGAATTCCTTTTAGCCTGAAGTAAGCTATCACTGGAGCCAGAACCTTTGTGAATACTCTGGGCGCAGTAGATAAGCCAAAGGGCAATGCAGAGAACTGATAATGAAAATTTCCAGCTCGAAAACGCAGATACTTCCTGCAACTTAGTCTTATAGGCACATGAAGGTAAGCTTCCTTGAGATCTAAAGTTACCATCCAGTGGTCTTTGCCCAGTAGAGGTAAAAGCTGTTGTAACGTCAACATCTTGAACTTGGGAATGTCCAGATAAGTGTTGAGGATAGATAAATCCAAAATTGGTCTCCACGTGTTCCCCTTCTTTGGTACTAGGAACAAGCGGGAATAAAATCCTAGGCCCCTTTCTGATACAGGGACTGGCTGAATGGCCCCTATTTGGAGTAACAGAGAAATTTGCTTGTGAGCCTCTTTCCTTTGTGTAGGAGGAACTTCTGGCATGCCCTTGAAAGGGGCAATGTATGGAAATAAAACCTGTAACCGTGGTGAATGATATCCAACACCCATCTGTCTTGAGTAATTAAATCCCAATTTTCTTTGAAAAGAGACAGTCTTCCTCCCAAAGGAGCTGCCAGACGAGAATCTACTGGCAGCTGAAAAGGCAGGTCATTGGGTCTGTTTACGAAAGGACTGACCCCTGCCCTCACCAGAAGTCTGAGCAGGTGAACTCCCTGTTCTAGGCCTAAAAGAAACTTGAGCTCTGCCCCTACCACGTCTAGACCTACCCCTAGACTGGGAATCATAAGCAGGATATGTCCATCCCTTAGTAGGCCAATTTCTACTAAACTTGGTGGCTGCACCTGCAAAAATCTTTAACAGTTTGCATAGACTTAGCTTTGTCCTCCATTTTCTTCAGAACTGCTTCCACAGGCGAACCAAACAACACATCAGACTGTAAAGGAGCATCCAAAATCCTTGTCTTAACATGCTCAGCTAAATTCTGATCCCTCAACCAGGCATGCCTGCGAAGAACAGAACTAGTGGCAGCCACCCTCGAGGAGGCCTGCACAGCATCAAAACCACATTGCAAAGAATGCTTACCCACTTGTTCAGACACATGAAGTAAATCCAGCAACTCTTTACACTCTATACCTTCCGCCAAAGCATCCACCTTAGATTTCAATTGTGAAAGGAGATAATTTTGATATTTTAGCATGTGAAACTGACAATTCAACGCTCTCATGGCTAGAGTGGAAGAAGTATACACTTTCTTTCCCCACCTATCCAAAGCCCTTGCCTCTTTATCAGTGGGAACAGGATTTTTAACTACAGAAGCCTTAACACCTTTAGGCCCCTGAGAAACAGTTTCTGGGTCCGCCCTAGGACTCTTAAACAAATACTTATGAGCTTCGGGCACCCTATAGTACCTATCAGGTTTAACAGGAGCAGGAGGCAAAGAGTCAGGGTTCAGGGAAGCCTCTGCAAAAACATCTTCCACCACATTCAACACAGGAGGTATAGCTAAGGGCCTATGTTGTGGTAAAAATAAGAATTCCCTAAGCCTTTTCCTGGAATCAGAGTAATCTTGGCCTTCCCATTTAAAGTGTTCCCTCATGGAATGCAGAGTCTCTGAAAATGAGAAATCCTCAGGAGGAGAAGCTGTAGGTGTGGAATCATCCACATCAGAATCAGAATAAGGAGGAAAGTCCTGTAAGTCTTCCGCAGAAGACTCCGAAGCCTCTGAATACTGTTCCAAACTCTCAAACTCAGGTTCCACCCTAGGCCTCTTATCAGGAGGGGGCATAGAGCCTCTAATCATAGTAATTAAATCTTCTGCCATTTTAAGCATATGTTTCTTAGGCACATAACCTGAAGTGCTAGGAGAAACCCCCACTGTAGCTGGCCTACCTCTCAAAGAAGTTTTAGAAACAGTAGGAGAAGCTCTAACCATCTTGGGAACAGAGGGAAGAACAGTTACCTGAGAAGCCCCCTCAGCCTGGCCTACCTCCTGAGAGGGCACATCCTGTAACAGTAAAGTTTCTGCCTGAGACTCCAAAGAAACTCCTGGCAAAACCTCTAGCTCCGCAGAGCCTTCTAAAGAACCGACGTCCGGGACTGCCGGTTCATCAACCCTAGGCTTCGCTGTTTTGTCTTTGCGCTTCTTAGACGAAGCGGGCGTCGGAGCATCCGACGGCATTTTGTAATTACAACGCTTCCCAAACACTAACCTGGCACAGTCTAACCTTCTCTTAATAGTGCGTTTGTTAAATCTAGCACAAGAGTGGCAACCAACAACGTTGTGCTCAGGCCCTAAACAAGGTATACACAGAGTATGGTAATCCCTATGAGGTATCTGTTTCCCACAAGAAATACAGTTATTCACTTTTTCTGACATCCGGTTAAATACTGAGGCAAGAAAAAACCAAAATGCTCCCCAACGGGGTACTTAGCCAACTTTGATTCGGTCTGAAACTCCGGCTTCGGAAATATTTCAGAACGCCAACCTGCACTCGCAAAAACTGCTTCTGCATCGGACCATGCGGCAAAAAAGACTGAAGATATGGCGTCGGTCATGCGCATTAGTACCCTGGCGTACTGACGTCAGTCTAATGCGCCTTGACCGACGTCAGCCATATACTTTGGTATTCGGGCCGACTGGACAGCGGACTACCCTAATGGTTAGGACTGCAGCAATGTGGAATGAAGAACATCCTTGTGATCACAATGAACAAAACATGCTGGAGGGATAGGTTCCTGACCCAGAGTCTCCCCATACTCTGGAACAGACTGCCCATACATGTCAAGCAGAGTGCCTCCTTGGCCCTCTTCAAAAGGAACCTTGACGACTGCATGGGAGATAGGAAATTTACCCCGGGGATCATGTCAGTCGCCCTGTTAGACAGGGGTCCAGGGAAGTAAAAATTGTGTGAAGAAATAGCCAGGGAATTGTTATGGCTAGGCTTTTATAGGCCTTAGGGCCGATAGCCTAGTACCAACCTATGAACCTATGAAAGATTGTTAGGGATATAGCTGTGCTCTAAAGCCAAGGGTGTATGTCAAGCACAAAAATAGACTGTTTGTACTAATATTACAGTAAGTCATAGTACAGGGCCAAAAAATGTGTTGATACTGCAAACCTGCATCTATGTGAGAGTATATAGAGGGAAAACATGCACCACTGTGCTGTAGCCTAAACCTGCAACATAATTCAGCATCAGTTACTGAAGTATTTAACAGTACCTTATAGCTGTAAAAGGCTGTGGAATGTGAAAAGCTGCACTATGGTATAAAAGCACTTTGGATGCAGCTGTATAGTTCTTACCCTCTGTGCATATGATGCAGGGACAATGCTGAGTTACAAAGGGTCAATTTGTGACAACAGCATATATGGCAGTCACTTTCACAGACACTCATTGTACCAGCACTACAACTGTTAACATGTATTGCCTGGTGAATAATAGGTCTGGCTCACTAATAACACTCAACTGTCCAGATTTTTGCAGAATGTCCAAATTTTTGACTCATATTTTTGATCTGTTCTGCATAAATTTTGTGGTTTTCTGGCAAATTACTGAGGACTGAAGTCAATAAACAATGGCATACATTTGAGTTTCAGATTTTATATTCTTCAGAAAATGCATGCCAACACAAATCCTCTAATTCTAGCAACTTTCTAAGTTTATAACAGCAATATTTAAAATCTGTCCTTATTTTTGGGCCCCCCTATTATTTTATGCTTTGCCCAGATATCCTGCACTAAGAGGATGAGAGGTACAGTGGAACTAACTGTTACTATAATCATCTATGACTGTAACACAGCACCAGGGCCAGAAAAGCTATATGATAATGAATCTGTGATGTCAGAGGGCATGCTCCTCTTGCTGTTTAGCATGGATGGATAAGACTTTGCTAGACATCTATATATATATATATATGGGGGGTGAGAAGATGGTAGTTAACTGTGGTAACATACATTACCGTACCTGGTCAGACAATAATCTGATGGCATGTGCAGATGTATTGTGGTGCTGGTGTTCTTAATGATGCCAAATATTGTCCTCAATACGCTTGTATTATTACATACCAAACTACATTTCTGCCAAGGAAGGGGGCAACAAACAGAGTCTATGTGTTTAGATCAGGCAAAGGGTCATTGGCATATGATGGCCAGGCAGCAGAGTAGCTCAGTGATTAAAATATTTGCTTCACAGCTCCAGGATTGGGGAATCAATTCTAATCTCTAGTCACTGAGTATAGTTTGTATGCTCTGCCTGTGTTTGTTTCAGTTTATATATACATACATACATACATATTGCTACATTCTGTTTACTCCTGCCCTTGTGACCTGTACATTGCTGAGAAGAATCCATGATGACCAATGGATAAATTAAGGGCTTGTGGCCTGTTCCATTTACACAAATCACACAGAAGCCTTTTTTTAGAACTGTTTATATTCCTTAGAAGTCCAAAAATGCAAGGTAGCATCTTTACTGTGTGGAAACTGCTCTTGGCAACATACTGCTTTGTGCCCTAGGTTAGGGTCAAAGTTGAAAAAAGCCTTCTGTCATCTTGCCCACTTAGTTAACAGCAACAAAAAAAAATAAACACCACTGAACTTGTTTAATAGTCTTGGTATCAGTTCAGATATATTTAAAAGGAGTTATTTCAATACAATGCAAGATGAGCGCTGAACTGTTTGTATTACTACCAATGCAGATGAATTTAGAATTTCAGGGAGATAAGAGAGGAAACTTACCTGAAGAAGCATTGTTTCATGGTCTGAGTTTTCACAACTATATTGTTCTCTACGAAGCTGTTCAACTTCAACGATGAGATTTCGGTACCCCACAATCTGCATGAGGCAGGCCTGTAGAGATATTCCCAATCTATTATAGGAAAAGACATTGAATAATTAGATAAAGCTTGTGAAAATAAATAATGCTCTGCACAACTCTGTTTTTAAAGGCATAGTGCAAACAAAGATGTTACAGCAATTCAAAAGGGACATTGATTATTTTCATATGTTTATGACTACTTTCATTCATAACTATTGTTACGTTAGATTCCGATGAGTCTTGATCTGTCGGAACTTGATAATGCAAACCAGATTCAGTGAATGAACTCAAAAGAGCAAAGTATTTTATGTTAAAAGCAAAGCCCCCCCCCCTCCCTTGAAAGAAGCTTCACATCATTCACCCCTAACTTAATACAACTGACTATAAGGTTAAACAGCCTATAGTTATAAGCTCTGTACTTTATAACCAGTTCAATGAATCTGTCTCACATTACTGGGTTTTGATAAAATGAGACCCATTGAATAAAAAATACTATTATAATATGTGCAAATACTATTATATTCAGTTATAATTAAACAGACCTGTGACATTATATTTGGTCAGTACTGTACATACTAGTATCATAGGGTCATAGGACCATAGGATCATAGGAAGTTACTAGGCTAATGGCCCTAGGGCCCTTACAAGCCTAGCCAAGTTCTTACCTTTATTTCTATGATCAGCACCTACTGCCCCTGTCCAAAGACACAGGTAGAACCCCCATGGTGAATTTACGGTCACCCATCCAATCCTCCAGATTGCATTTGAAGAGGGCCAAAGTGGTCGATTTGACATGAAGTGGAAGTCTACTCCAAAGGCGTGGTAACCTCTGGGAGACAAATCTATCCCTCTAGCAAGTTTTATTAATGTCACATACCAGGTTAAGGTCTTCAGAGTGAGTAACCCGTGATTTAACTTACAGATATGCAGCATTTCCACTAAAACAGGGTCAGAGATTGCCTTTTATGCAAGGTAGAGATCACCTTTGTGTAGTCTGTATGAAACAATAATGTAACAGTGATTTCAGATGATCCACATAGGACAGATGCTGAAGACCTTAATTTTTCCTTGTGAGGAACCTTTGTGGTTTCTCCATTTGCTGCAGGTACTTGGAAAGGTACAAAAAGGGCATTGTACTCAATTATTGGTCTGATGAGGGAACAGTACAGGGAGGTATTAACTTCTTTCTTTTTTTTTTTCTACAGGCAATGCCCTTACTTATGAGATAACCAATATAGAATGCCCTTCTTACCATTATGGAGACATGGTGGTCAAAGTTAAGGTTGCTGTCAACCTGTGTGCCCAGGTCTCTCACCACTGAGTGCTCACTTAAGATGCTTCTACTGATGTGGTAGTTATCTGGAACACTGTTTTTACTGAAAGGAAGGATAATACATTTTTTGCACTGAGTTTAAGGCCGTGACTTTAGCACCGACTATTTGTTTGTGTAAGATCCTCTTGTAGATCGTTGACATCATTTGGAGATTTTATGACTGCTCCCAGTTTGCAGTCATCAGCAAACTTTGTCAGCCACAGATTTTTAGTTTTTGCTTGTACTTCAGAGAAATAGATTCCAAACAGTAGAGGTCCCAGGACTGATCCCTGTGGAACACCACTGGTTACAGGTCTTTGTTGGAGGTGGATTCCCCTATTTTGACTATATGAGTTCTATCAGTGGGCCAGTTAGCAACCCATCTAATGATATAAAGATTGATGCCTAGTTGGGTGAGTTTGTCAATGATGCCTGAGTGGGGGGATAGTGTCAAACACCCTGGCTAAGTCCAAGTAGGCTGTATGCACAGATTTCCCCTCATCCACAGCATTGGTGACTGTCTCAAAGCCTAAGTCCACCTGGTTTAACAAGCATGATCTTCCTTTGACAAATTAAAACTGAGTAGGGTCAACTGTTTGGTGATTACCTCTATCTTTGTCCATGATGATTTGCTCCATGGCCTTGCAGATAAGGATAGTCAGCTAATAGGTCTACAGTTCTTGGAGTCAGTGGAAGTACCACCTTTGTGCATGGGAGTAACAGTGACTGTTTTCCATTCAGCTAGTACAAAGCCAGTGTTTAGACTATGACTGAAAAGAGTACCCAGTGCTGCTGCTAATTCATGTTGGAGCCCATGTAGGATGCAGCCAGGGATGTCATCAGGTCCCATAGATGCTGTGTTTTTGGAGTTAGACAGGGCATTTGCAACCTGCTCTTTAGCGGTACAAGGTAGGGGACAGGTGGTAGGGATGTCATGGGGAATGTGTGGCAGGGACAGGGGAGTGAAGTTTTCACAGAACCTGTTAGCCAGCAAGTTAGCTACGTCCACAAGCTCAGTATAAGTGGTATCAATAACTACCAGTTTCAGCACAAATCTGGGTCTTTTCCTTTTAGATTATGGATGTAACTATAGAATGCTTTGTGGTTGTCCTTTACTGAGGAAGCTAATCTGGACTCCTAGTTTGCTTTGCAGGACTTCACAAGAAGTCTTATTTGCTTGTTTAAACGAGGCGGGAGTGTTTCAAGTTTAGGAGGGCTCACTCCCTCTTACTCTTAGACAGCAATTTCTTCCTCTTATTGTAAAGCCTGTTAATGGCAGTTGTCCACCAGGCACGTTTGCTCTTCCTTGAGGAGCTTGTTTTGGTCCTATCAGGTACTGCTGAGACAATGCAGTTATACAGGTGTTTGTACAAAGCATTGGTGTAGAGCTCTACAGAGTTGCCAGGTCCATCTGAGGGAGGAGGTGCAGTGAAGCTATTTATACTATCCTGTAAGAGATTATAATCTGCTTTGAAGAAGTTTAGTTTAGTTGCTGCTGTGTGTGTGTGTGTGTGTGTGGGGGGGGGGGGGGGGGCAGGTATGAATGAGACCAATTTGTGGTCAAATCTCACCAGGCAGGACCTCACAGTGGGGGTACTACAGTGGTCCCCCATATTGGTAAGCACCAGATCCAGGATGTTGGCACCCCTTGTGGGGGTGTCAACCAGCTGGTCTAAGGCATTGGAGTTAATGAAGTCGAAGAACCTTTGGGCAAGTGAGTTTGCGTATGAGTAATTTACCCAGTCAATGGATGGGTAGTTAAAGTCACCCAAAACCATGGTGTCTGGATGTATCTTGATAGACTCAAGTAGATCCAAATAGGCAGAGTGGGTGTCCTGATTCATGGAGGGGGTCCTGTAGCTGGCAATGACTTGAATAGGTGTCCTGCCAACATTTAATTGCACCTGAAGTGTGTCCAGGGTATCATACTGTTTAACTAATTTGGAGATGTGTTTATCTTTAATGAATATTGATACTCTGCCTCCTTTGGTTTTCACACCTTCAGTTTGAGGTCTGAATTTGTGGAAGGAGGTGTAACACAGTATGGCTGGGGTGATCTCCACAGCCTTGAACCAGGTCTCTGTGACTGCACAAATGTCTGCGTCTTCCAAGGTGAGGAATGCTTCCGGTGAGTGCAGTTTCGTGTTGAGTCTCCAAGTGTTTAGCAGCATAACCTTGAGGCTGTTTTTAGATGGAGTTTTTACATTGGGAATTTTGTCCTTGAGACACTGCCTAAAAAGCCAGTAGCTGAAATCCCAGGGGTGACAGATGAAGACCATCTCCTGCAAAGCAACAAGGTCTGTCAATCATGTCATCCCAGGCTGTCAGAATCAGACAGTGGATCCACTTAGAATGACAACAGAAGTTAAGCCTACTATTGAAAACAATTATTTTATATTTGTATTGAGGCACCATCCTAGGTGAAGGTAAAATGCTGCTTAAGGAGAGGGACATACCTGCTTGAGACACATAGTCCGAGAACTCAGTCATGTCTCTCTTCATATAGTCCAGAGAGGTACATTTCAAGTCATTTACACCAACATGGACTACAACGGAGTCATAACAGTACCTGTTGTTGAGAGACATGAGTGCATGTGTGATATGGCATATCCTAGCACCTGACAAACAGCTGACCGTGACCTTTTCCTTATCTAGCCTGGTGAGAGAGACATCAATGTATCTCATGATGGAATCACCTATTTCTAATATGTTTGATTTTCTGTTTTGCCTTAAGGGTTTGATTGGTGAGACACTGGTGCATTAGCTGTTATGTGCAATGTGTTCTGTAGATGAAGTATTATGTGTAGCGTGCTTGTGTTTGGGAGGTCTCTTTATGCACGTTTCTTTTGAGGACCTCCACATATGTAGGTATGTGTGATATGGATTTGGGCGGAGTAGGAGGTGAAGTGTGCATGCTGGCAACCCGCTCATTGTCATATGTACTGACTGGTGTGTGAGAGAGCATGGATTAAAAGTTCTTAATATAGATGCATCTCTCACATGTGTTTATATGGACTAGGACTAGAGGGTTGTCGGTCAACATGAGGCAGTTGTTACACTGCCTCAGGATGACCATGCCGACCAAGCTGGCTGGAGAAACTGTGGGAAATTATCCGTCCATAGTGATAGGTAAATTTATATGATCAGGAAAAGAGGTCACACTTAGGAGTAGCTAGTGGATAAGAGGTGTGTTAGTAGCTCTGAGGCTAGGCTTAGTGTTTCACCTGACAGTAGAGAAGGGCCACGAGAAACCTGTGGAAGACCACAAGAAAAGTGCTAAGGGAAAATTTAACAAACAAAACATTTGCATCTATAACCCCCAATGGTAACTCCTGCTATGTGGCAGTGCACAATGGAGGCAACACACAAACAAGTACAAACACGGGGCTTAAATAAAACAAGAAAATACCCTTTTTAACTCAGATTAGCCAATAAGAATGCTCTCTCTGTGCTCTAGTCCAATCATCCTCAATTAGATGCGACCCAGACAGCACTCTGCTCACACAATGGTCTTCACCAACAAAGGTGGCTTGAAGATGATGTTCAGAAGTTACAAAACAGACCCAGGAATAGCAAACTTGGAACTGAGCAGTGCTACAGCTGAACTAGTTACAGTGTACAGTAAAATGTGACAAAAAATAGTTCAGACAATTCAAACAGTCTGTAAATTTATGTGCTTACCATAAGGATGGCTCTAAATGAGCAGGTCCATTTTCCTCAAAAGCAGGACCAATTTCTTCCTTTTTTTTGGTTTGTTTTGTTATTTTAACTAATGTTATTTGTTAGGCAGCTCAGCATGTCAAACATTCTCAGGAGACTAACCTCTTCCCTTTTATTCATAATGACCTTTGTGAAGACTTTCATCTCCTCACCTTGCATATGCTGTTCAAAGCATGCAAAGAACAAACGATATGACCTCTAGACCAACTCAGCAAAAGCGATGGGGGAAGGTGGGCAGGTATGTTGATGAGGCTGGACCTTCTTCCATATTGATCATTAGATTAATTACATATCTTTCATATCTGGTATGAGAAGGCCCATCTTCATCAACAAAAGGAGAAAATCCCAACTTCTTGTCCCTGGGTTATCTCCTTCATGGGAACATACTTCTAATCAGTAAAGCTCCAGAGGAAGACCCGGACCCAGAGAGCACATCCAGCTTACAGTGTCTTGTAAAAGTATTCAAAGAAGACAAAGTAACTGCAATTATACAATTATCATACAAGGCTGTATAGTTTAAAAAGAGAAGATACCTAGCCATTGTTCTAGCTGTATGAGATCTACAATTGCAGGACACATTTGTATTACATGTGTCATAACAAAAACTATGCTTTCAGTCAACAATTTAGCTAAGGTAATTTACAGATTTATTTATTGGTTACTAAGTAAACAGATTTTGCCCATGCAAAAATCTAAGGTGTCTATGGACATCCATCCAATGCAGTGAGGACTCTCCTGTGATGGATCAGTTGGGAAAGCACAGAGGCATGTTAACTGACTGACTGATGTTTGTCCCTATGGTTACTTTAGGCAAACAGGAAGGAACTGCATGCAAGAAATTTCTATCCTTATGAAAGACCCTGATGCAGGATGCACTGATAAGGCTTGTAATTCAGACATACTTTTAGTTGTAGTGGCTATAAAAAAGAGAGTCGTTCATGATAAAAAATTGCAGTTTACAATTTAAGTTGGTTCAGAAGAAAGTGGAACAGTGAACTCTGTGTACATAATGAATAAATCTGACAGAGAAAAAAGGATGCTTGAGAGAAGGTCTGATGAGAAACAAACGTTTTGGAAAGGCCATACAACCATTTGAAATGCCCTGCACATGTCCAAAGATTCTAGGGATAAGGAACCTCAATCCAGATGGAAATTGGAGACAGCAGTCATGTGCACTTTAAGAGAAGAATAGCTGAGGTCCATATTAAATATTTGAGATAGATACTGATAGCACTTGTGTCATACTGGAATCTGGTCCTTTAGAAACAGCCAAATGGAAAACTGTGTTTACTTGCCTGTGTATGCTTTTCTAGTATTGGGCTTCTGGGAAGAAGGATGAATTTGGACTATCCTGGAGTAGTAAGCAAGGCCACTGAGCTTCAATGGAACTAGTGAACCATGCAGTTAGTCATAGGGAGTGTAGAAAAGCCACAGGTGGAGAAGTTTCTCAAACAAGTGAGGCCTCATCAAAGGAAATCAAACTTCATAAAACATCATTGGGGTCATAAGGATAACTCTGGAATTTTGCTATGTGTTTTCCGAACAAACTTCAGAATAAGTGGAAATGGGAGTCCCGAGGGCCATTTCTGGATGAGGGCATCCTCATAAATCACTTTCCCTCAGAAGGATCATAAAATAAAAGTTGCTATAATTAATGTTGACCAAGGAGGCAAAAAGGATTCAGCATTATTTTTTCTGGCACCATAACAGCTCCCAACTATTGACAGGCCATGTCAGGTCACTCATGAGACATCAGCTGGTAATGATGAAGCCTGTCAAGTAAAGAACTACTTTCCAAGGAATGTGGTCTTAATTATTACTTCCACTTAAGATATGGATTTTAGAATAAGAATACAAAGCATGAGTAAATTAAGTTTTAAAATAAAAACATAATCCTGGGTCAAAACAAACTCTTAAACAAAGCATCATCATCATTCATCATCATCATCAACGACCTTTTTCCCATTTTCTGCATTGAGTTGGAGTGTCATGTCAACTATCGTCATCTCTCTCTCTCTACTCAATGCCACTCTTCTGCCTTCTTCAACACTCATGGCTGACTGTCCAAGTCTCCTCTCACATAATCCATCAACCTTTTTGTGGGATGCCATAACTTCCTCTTGCCTTCTTCCTGCCTGTCCAAAATCTTCTTCACCAGATTGTCTTCTGCTTTTCTGCATGTATCCAAACCACTGTAATCTGTTTTCTTTGACCTTTTTTGCAATTGGAGTTACATTGGTTTCTGCTCTTAAGTCTTCATTCTTCATCTCTTCCACAGTGTGCATCCAACCACCCATCTCAGGCACTTCATATCTATTACCTCTAGCTTTCTCAGCTGCTTTGCCAGTATTGCCCAGGTTTCTGAACCAACAGTAATACTTGTTGTACCATTGTTTTGTAGACCTTACTTTGCAACATCTTTGGCATTCTTTTGTCATATATTATAACTGACACTATGTGCCAGTTGGCTGCAGCCCCTCTGATTGTAGCTTTGACCTCCTCATTCAGACTTCCCTTCTCCTCAACCACCCCTCCCAGATATTTGAAGCTATTAAGATGTTTCATTATTTTCCTTTCTATCTCAGTTCTCAGCTTTTTCTGAATTCCATTATTTGCTATTATAATTATCTTATCTGTACTCACTTTCATCCCATGTGCCTTCAATTTTGCATTCCATTTCCCTAGCCTATCCTTTGCTGAAGTTCTTGCTGAGAATCTGCTGGAAATGCCACATTGTCTGCATACAGCAACTTTTGTTAATCTGCCCCTCCGACCTTTCTGCTAGTGCAGTCTGTCACCATTATGAGCAGCAGTCGACTCAGAGCTGAACCCTGGTGCATACCCACTCCTTCTGGGAACCCTTCTGTGAGACTTAGCACTGTTCGCACTTGAGTTACTAGCTTGCACTAATTCTACAAATGTTTCTTGGACTTCAAACCACCACAGGACTGCCCATATCAATTTCTTGGGACATTTTCATATACTTTCTCCAAGTCTAGGCATGCCCAGTTGGACCCCTTCCTCAACTCTAGCTTCTTCTCAACTATCTGTCTCACTGCAAACATTGGCTCAGTTGTGCTGCATCCTGATCTGAATCCAAACTGCTCATTTCCTTCTTACTTTCTACTACTCCACATATTTGTGTATCACTACCCTCTGCAGAGCTTCCATGACATGTGACAGGAAGCCCACGGCTGTGAATGACGACTTTGTTCTTGAACAATGGCATTAGTATGCTTATTCTCCAGTCATCTGAGATGCACTATACTGTAAACAGTAGCTTGAGGATCCATTTCTCCCCTATCTGACTCAGCATCTTTATCATATCTGCTGTGAACTCACCTAAGACTGCTGCTTTCCCTGATTTCATTTTCTTTAGTGCTATTCTTACTTCTTCTATGGTGGGATCCTCTTCTTTTCTCATTTTAGGCTTTGTCTGGAGTGGTACAGTTTTTGTGGGGTTTCCTTCATTCTTCATTCAGAAGCTGCTGGAAGTATTCCTTCCATCTGCCTTTGATGTCCTGTGGACTGGTGGAGCAGGTGGTTGCTGGCATCCCTTATGAAGGGTGTATGATTATCTTCTGACTGTCTTCTTTATCTTGCAACCTGATATAGTTTCTTTGTGCCATCTACTGACTCACTTTCCAGAAGCTGGTAGAGTGCCTCTGATGCCTTGCTCTTTGCTACTGCAACTTCTTTCTTAGCCTCTTTGTTAGACAACCAGTATTCCTTCCTAGCCTGGTCCGTCTTTTCTTTCTCCTACTTTTTTCAGCACTCCTCCTTTCATTTGATGATTTCCTGTACTTCTGCATTGCACCACTAGATTCCTTATGTACCTTACATGGCTCGGCCGCATATCTGTTCCGTAATCCTCACATATGATGTTTTGAAGTGTTGCCATTCTTCTTCATGTCTCCCTTTTTCCCCTTCTTCTTGAGGTGCTACAGCCCTGGGTAATTCCATGAATTGTTGTACATTCTCTCCAGTCAACTTCTAGGTTTTCAGCCTGGTCTCCATTGACCTCAGACCCTTTATGACCACTGCTTGCAGATGATTGTGACAACCAGTGGTTTATGCTATGGGACGACTGTTAAACCAGGGATGACTTTGCAATCACTGAGTCTACCCAAGTTCCCTTTCTTTAGTAGGGGAAAGAGTTACAGGCTGGCCACTCTGGTATGTGATCTTATGATTGCCTCTGTTGATGAACCATGTGTTGGCTACATTCAAGTCACTTGCTAGACAGATGTCTAGAATTTCCTCTCCTTTTTTATTCCTGATGTCCTACCCATGTGGACCCAGGCACTCCTCATATCCTGCTCTGTCTGTCATGATATGTACATTCATGTTAACCATTATCAATACCAATTCATGTTGTCCTGCATTACTTAGTAGATCCTGCTGTCTGAATGCACTCACTATCACAACCCTGTTGTGGGACATTGATTGAGATTATGAATACTGTCCTATCATTAAGCTGGAATATGACTGTCATGAGTTTGTCACTAATTCTGATGATGTCCCTCACTGCCTTCTGAAGCCTCTCTCTCACCGCAATTCCCACACAATTTCTAGCCTGTCCTCATCCTGAGTAGTAGACTCTGCATCCTAAGCCAAGTGGCTTTGCTGCACTGCCCTTTTATCTCATCTCTTGGATAAACAGGATGGCCTCCTCCTTACCATCATGTCATCTACTTCCAAGCTCCATCCTGTCAGTAAACCTACAGTGAGTGTAGCAATTCTTAGTTCATATTTGACAGATTGTTTGGTTTTATGCCCACGATTCAATGAGCACAGTTATCCTAAGTAACCCAAGCTGGGCAATTGGACACTGGCCAGCCAGTAGCTTATTGACCCAGGGCTGTTGGGCTTTATGGCAGCAAACAATGGCCAATAGCAGCACATACACCACTCACACTGTTCCACTCTTAGCATGGGTCTGTGGCATAAGTCAGAGTAGGCAAGGTCCTCAACCCAGTTATCAATATCAAACACCAATGCCCATTTGGTGATATTAGTCAACATGACAGAATCACCTAGAGCCGTGATTTACACTGTTGAGTTGCTATCCCTGCCATGACACACAATCTGTGATCTGTGTTCTGTTATCTTGAGGATACTGCACAGCACAGTAAGTGCCCAAAGAAGTTGTTTTATACAACCTTTCCCCCTTACTGGGTAACATGTACAGTCTGTGCTGCAACTCACAGCTCCATTCTTTGGTGAGTTTGAAAAAGAAACACAGCATATTTTTTCAGAAGTGATAGCAACCCCATAGAGACACAGGGAGAACACACAAAATCCATACAGGCATTGGCCATAGGTCAGGATCAAACTTTGTACCTTATGCATGGAAAGCAAAGACTTTAAACATTATGCCAAATGGTCTCCAACATAAGGAAATATACTTTCTTGAAGTCTCCATTAAAGTTATGACATTCTTTTTCTACAAACCTGAAATTAAATGTGCATTTTTACAAGCAAGAGTCAGAGTATACAGCTAGAATGCTATTTAACAAAACAATGAGAAAACAGATATATACAGACATCACTGCAACTGTATTTTTAAAGGATTCAATATTAGGGCAATATTCTCCAGCAAAAGATTAAATTCACAGCATTTTACATTTGAAAATGGACTTGTACTGGGCTCCCCTACCTACTGTAAAACTATATCCCTGTCTTGTTCTCTGACAAACATGTAACTAACTCATACATAAAATATGCTGTGACGTCCCTCCTTTGGGCCAGTAATCAAGGGGCCTAAATTCTTACCATTGACACAAATATGGGAAATTCATTTGGAACAAAGATAGATACACACAGTATTTCCAGATGCAGCTCTCTGCATCAAGCACAATTTCCCTTAATAGCACCCAGGGAACACACTCAAGTCTGGGGGCTGGGTTTCCCTCTCTCTCTCCAGGCCCCCAGTAAGACTCCCCACTGGCACAGCTGTAGAGCTGAGTCCTCAACCGAGTGTTCCAAGCCAAATCCTCTACCACCCCCTTTGTGAAACCATTGGTCTGTTTCCCTGCTCCAAGCAGCTGACACACACGCTCTTTGAGATATGAATTCCAAACACACACACACACACACACACACACACACACACACACACACACACACACACACACCTGGGAAAGGATGGCACAGATTTACTCATTCTGCTACTCTTTGCACAGATTATAAGGTAATTACACTGCCACCAGCCAGCTGCTCTAAGGCTCTTACAAGGGTACCCAATTATACTGAGTAAAATTAATACTAATACAAATGATAGAGTTTGACCAATGCAGCAAGGCTTTCAGGAATGGCCACAATGTCATCAAATAACTAGTAGTACTGTCAAAGGTTAAAATATTCTCTAAAAGACCAGCCACAATGAAAAGTTTAAATATTTTTAATAATAAATAATAAAAGAACATGAAAATACTAAATATCTGTTTACAACAGACTCCAGAGTTTCAATCACAGGAAGTATTACAAATGCCACAGATGGAAAGGGTCAGACAGATTCAGAAAAACAATACTTAACTAATCTCACTGTATTTTCCTGACTGCCTAAAGAATTACTGTTCCCTAGTTCACTTACTAGAGCAAGGCAAGATGACATGGGTGAGGGGGTTCTTCTTTGTCAGGTTTCAAAAACAGACTGCCTTAGACTTCTGTCTCATCTACTATTAAAACAACATTTCAGTGTTAGATTACAGAATGATATTACACACATCTGGTCTTCTGACTTCTGGTTCCCACACTACCCCCTTTACTAGAAAATGAACCAGAATCTAGCACCTATGTGTCAGAATACATACACACACACACACACACACACACACACACACACACACACACACACACACACACACACACATAGAGCTTTGCTAAGATGTTCTTCTCATTAAAGATCACACCAACAACAAATTTGTTTCAAAAATATACAGAAAGGAAACTTATTCCAACTTGTTACTTCATTTTTCAAGTACACATCCAATGAAACAGAAAAAAGCTATTGTAAAGGGACAATCTGTGAGGGCGGCCCGAATAGTATCAGTTATGGATGATTTCCTTAGCGAATGTGACACTTTGAAAGCCATGTTTTCAAGAAGAGGCTACCCATGCAAGTTTATTACTGACATTATGTTAGAGGTAGTAAATAAAAGGGAGTGAGGGCATTTTAGCCCATTAATAACAGACACTGATAACAGCACCACCAATACCAATAATTTTACCCAGTCTTTAAGTGTACATAATCAAGAACTTAAAAGGGACTATAAGACATATTTTATTACTATATATACCAATGACAGTTCTGCATTAAGGAAAATCTTGGAAAAGAATTGGATCATTCTAAACCAAGAGAAAGCCCTTAGACCTTTCATTGATTCACACCCCACCATAGTATTCAAGAAAAGCAAAAACTTAAAAAACATTTTTGAGATGAAACCAAAGGGAGTGAATAATGCTGGGCACATGAAAAAGTGTGGCATGTGTAAATATTGCAAACACATTAAGGAAGGCGGCATTTTTCTGATAAACAACACTGAAGTGAAATTACATCAAAAATATAACTGTGGATCTGAAAGGATTATTTATTGTGCACTATGTAACTGATGTAGCTGTTTTTACATTGGAAAAACTGACCATAAATTAAAGAACCAAATTTACGAATATTTGTATGATATGAAATCAAAAAAGATACAAATACACTTAGTAAACACATGGAAAATACTGGTCACTCTTCATTTCACTGTCACTGACAATATTAAAACAGAACCTCGAGGTGGTGCCTGGTCACTTGTGTTATAAAGGAGAGAGGTTTACTGGCAACTGAGTCTCAATGCATCAAGTTGGCCAGGCTTAAATGAACACATTTCCATTAGCTCTCTGTTGAAACTAAAAGCCTTAGAAACATAACAGTGTTTCTTTTAAATACATTTTATATTTCTTCTGTACTATTAAATTATATATTTTATTATGTTTTTTAGAATGCAATTTGAATTTTCTACATTTATTTATGCATTTTAACCAGTTTTCATATATAAAGCATGGTTTTTACATGATTTTTCTTTAAGGGGGTGTGTCATTTTAAATAACATATTAACTTTTAATGATTGTTTTGCCCAGTTTCCTCTGTACTGTATAAATGGTTTGTGTAGATTAATTAATTATCTGATGAAGTTCTGAAGTGGTCAGGACGAAAGCGCTTATCATTTGTTTTATTTTCTTCGATAAAGTCCAGAATTGGTTTTTTGAATTTGGCCTGAATAGGTGCATTTTGTACTGTGGAGTGGCTCATCCTTTTGTTCCTGTTTGGCATCTTCATGCTTTGCTAAAATGTGTTATAGCATCTGGAAACTATAAAACAATTTCAAAACTTCCACTCTTCCATTTTAGCAATTAGTTCACCCCTAAGTGCAATACAGTAGGATTCCTAGTCCTGGTTTTCACAGACATTTAATTTCTGGCTGCAATCATAACTCTAAGATACAATCTTTATGGCCTACCAGGTAATTTAATTTCAGACTATTTTTCAAAGTTAGCTGGACTGAGATTAACTTCTTCTCTTCCAGTATCCTCTGTTACAATATACTCATTTAAACAGTTACAATACAATCTGACATACAGGTGTATTTCTTTTCTGTCCAACAGGAACCACTGCTGGTACATTTTTTAACACAAGCAGCTTTACAAATACATTTTTTTTAACAAAAGCATCTGTACAAATCAGCTTGATACACAAATGACATATAATTCTCTACAAAACTCCAGCTAGCTATGCTAGCATATGTAAAGCATCCACTGCCCTACTTCTCCTGACATAGCTGGCAATATTTCACATCATCACATATGGAACTAAACAAACAAAGGTAATGTGATGTTACATTTTTTAAATGCTCAAAACCTGCATTCCATGTACCTCAGTCTCCAGAATGGAAGCATTTAGAAGGGAATACAACATTTTAGAAGTGTGTGGTCTGTATTTCATATGAGAGTGCCTCTTTCTGGTCTGTGGAGTGAAGTGCATCTGGATTATTTAAAGGGTTCAGGATGAAGAGTGGGTGATGATATGGAGGAAGAGTTGGTGGGGTCTAACACAAGTTCAGTTCTATAAATATGATACTGAAAACAAACACTATTGGCTAGACCTCATGGTGCTTCAAGAGGTTGGTCATCTTCTGCAGTCCCTGCAACAGTATCAGTGTAAATGGGTGCATTTTACAGAACTGGGTTAAGTTAAATTAGTCATCTTTGACTGTACAAGTAGAGTTGCTGACTGTGGACCTGTGCAGGCTATAAATTGAGTAAGAGTGAAGAATGGAGCAAGAGTATGGTCAACTCCCTGGATGCAGCATAGTCCAAGCAAGGAGAGGTTAAAAGGAAAATACTATGACTGTTTGTTCAAAAGATGCTGGAACAGCTCTAAATGTAGTTATGCATGAATAATCCCAACCTCCATTATGTTATTAAGGTATGTCTGTTAATTATAGGATTCTGGCAATGTGACTGTAATTTTTTCAAGAGCAATGTGATGCCACTTTGTCAGTAAATTAAAGGTGCTATGAAATACTGAAAATATCAGCCGAAGCTTATGGTCAAATGATCTACATTGGCCAACAATTTACTACAGGGATGACTGTTGTTATAATCTGGCAGGGTAGAATGGCATTATTGCCCATACCTGTAATATGTATATGTATGTACGTATGTATTTAACAAATGGTTACTTTCAAGGATAAGGGTTGAAAAAGTAGAAATCTGAGAGTAAGTGGAGCATTTGATGGTGATGCAGGCTCAAACTCCAGAGTCTGTCAAAGCCAGGGGCGGCTTGTTCTATTGGGCTGCAGGACTGCAGCCCCCCCCCCCTCACTGTAAAACAAAAAGAAAAGAAAAGAAAAGAAAAAAATAAAAACAAACGTGAGTTGCGGAACATCATGCATGCATAGGCGTGGCATTTCCCGATGTCCGGACTGCTGGTGAACCAGTCTGGAGCATGTGCTCAGAATCTAGACTGTCTCAACAGCAATCTGGATTAGGAAGACACCAGTGAGTAGCAATATCCCAGAAGTCTGTGCAGTTACAACTGCATAGACTGGAAGGGGATCGGACTGCAATGTCCGCAGGTTGGGTAGCACCCAGCTTGCTCTGCTCTTGCGGGAAGGACTTGCTCTCTCGGCGCAGGCTTTTGGATGTTACGAACATTAGGGGAAGGACTTACTCTCGTTTTATGGATGTTTGGAACTGCAGGAAGGAATATTTCGGCTTCTCTATCTCACAGACTTTAAGGTATGGAACTGTATTTGGGCTCAGAGGGTGTGTGTGTGTGTGTGTGTGTGTGTGTGTGTGTGTGTGTGTGTGTGTGTGTGTGTGTGTGTGTGTGTGTGTGTGTGTGTGTGTGTGTGTGTGTGTGTGTGTGTGTGTGTCAGGGCTGTCATTTAGTGTGGTTTCTTGTTAGAGTGAAAAGTTTGTTAGGGGTTTATGGAGCTTGATTAACATCATCAGACCTAACATAGTAAGGTTGGGGGATGCTGATATTCCACTGATTTACGTCAACCAAAAGAAAAAGTTAAGAGCAGCCACTCTGATGTAATTAATTAGCAAATACATGAAGCTGGGCCTCTGCATTCAATAAATGTTGTCTGAGTGGATTGCTTGTTCTGTGACTTTAGCTTTTCTCATGTTAACTTGAAATGAGCTCAAGGGGGAAAAAATGCCCATTTTGCTAACATATCTATTTTCCTATTGTACCTTCCCTACTGTAGTTGTAGTAGTTGTAAGGAGAAATAAGTACAGTAAGAAATGGGTATGACTACGTGATCCTAAAAAATATTTCAAGAAATATTTTTCTGCATTCAGTTTCGTCAGTGTGTATGATTGTTTAAACTACAGAAAAGCCTGAACTTTAAACAAAAAAAGCTGTGTTTTTTGTGCGTGCGTGTTCACTTTTTATGCTCACTTAACATAGCTAGTGGGACATCTGTATCTCCTGCAGTCTGGGTCTCATGCATAAGATTGAGTAATATATAACTAATTAGAAAGGTACAACTAGAGACATTTGTAAATATGATGATCAGTGTTAGTGCATATCTGCTTAAGTGTCAGTAAGCAGTTTTATTTTATTCATTTCTTTTCTGGTTAAGTAGTTTAGACATAAGTGCTCCTTTTCAAGAGAATCCTGGGAGCACTGTCTAGTCAAGTGAGTTTCTCATAGTAGGCAGTCGATGAAATGAAAAAAAACTTTAAATAAATTAATAAATGAATTACCCAGGCAGTTGTGATTGGGGCAGATGACCTAGCTGTGATTACTATACGTCCACTACTTATATTTTGACTCTGAGATTGTCGCATTGTGGAGGAAAAGGCATACTTAATTTTCCTACAAACCTTATTTACTGGTACAACTTAAAGTTGGAATATCAATAGTAGAGTTGATGTGGGGTGTATCTCATGTCTTTCCCATATGAGAAGTGTACAATGCCTTATCACTGACTAGGCACAGAAAGCAAAGCATGTGTTATACATATAGGTGCAGGTCAAAACACAGAAGGCTTATGAGTGATCTGTTTTCATGCTGTGAATAACAGTGAATGCACATATGAGCAAATGTTTTCAACAGAGTTTTTGCTGGCAGCCTTTTTTACGAGATGACTGTGCCCTTACCCCCACTGTTGTGCAGTCTTGGAGTTATGCACAGTTAGCAGGAGGTGTGAAGTGTAGAGAGGGGGCTTGCCCCTTGCAAAATAAGTTTTAATGCTTTTGTTTCGATCATTTCCAGTTCAATCTAAAACCATCATTATTTCTTAGTTTGCTGTTGCGAATGTTCGATGTTTGAGACACTCATAAATATATACATATTTAATGGAGTAATAGTGCACATTAAATGTATGCTTATGCAGAATAGAATGACACCCCCAATGCTATATGTTGCTGATTCTATTGATTTATTGAATCTGTCATCTGAATGTGCTTTGAGATTAAACAGTGTGGGTGCTTTAAGTTGTGGGTAGTAGGTAAGTGTATTCTGCAGTGTTTTTTCATTACCATGTTCCTGTTTTGAAAGCATTGTATCTACTTTTCCATCTTGGTTACAGGCATTACTTAAAAGTATATGGTACTACTAGTACCCCACTCCCCCATGTAATGACTCTGGATGTGCCCAGGCAAGGCAAGGAGCAGTTATGCAGTGTAAGTGTGCAGGGTATTCCCTTATCCAAGGTAGACACAAGTACTACAGTGGCTTTTCATCTGTCCTTGATTTTGCAGAATGTTATGGTTTTCTGTCATATTTTTATACTGTTGCTCTGTGTTTAAGTAGCAATGCTTTAATGACCATCAGGTAAGCTTGTCTGAAATTGTAAGATGTAAGTAAGCTTTAATAAGCATACTGTTAAATAACTACCAACATTGAAAGCCTTTTTGTTGTTCTCATGCAGAGAATACTTACATAACTAGATAATGTATAAGCCTTAGGTAATGAAATGCATATGAAATGCATATGACAGTATTTGTAATAAAGGACAGGATTACAGTATTTTAAGAAGCTCATTGCATTTTTTAGAGAATTGCAGTCATCTTTGCAAGCTTTACCCGTAAACTAAACAGAATGTCAGTCTATCATATGTGGTCCATAACCTGTGTCGTAATCCTTTAAGCAATTTATCTTGATTTTGTTTCTTGTTTGCTGTTCACTTTTTACTTTGATCATGTTTTCCTCATGAACAAGTAGATAGTTGTCAGGCAGCAGGTCTCTTTTGGATAAGAAACATTTTTACAAGTGGGAGTATCACAGAGGTTCTACTTTCAGCATGATACTTGGTACTTTTATAAAGCTGAATATAAATTATAATTAGAACTGCAGTGCAAGGAGAAGTGGTTTGAGTTGAGTGCTGATTGTTTTTTTTTTTTATACTTGATTTTGACTGGCATTCCAGTAATGTGTTTAAAAAGTAATTTATTTTTTTCATGCCTCACAATCTTTTTGTTTCCAACTAGATATTAAGTAAGCTGTCATGTAGCCAATGCACTGAAATATTTTTTTCTTCTACACTTCATTTTGTCTTGATTGGACTCTCGCAATGATGGGTTGGCACCCAGGGCAGCGTGTTTAAAGTTTCAGTTGCTGCGGTTTTGAGCATAGCTCCAGCCCTTTCTAGTTGGCCACACCCCTTCCCATTGGCCCTACCCATTCAGGTGCCTCCTGCAGCCCCCCTTTGATCTGAAGTCACCAGCCGCCACTGGTCAAAGCTAAGATGTCCATTAGACTCTATTCTCAAAGAAAACTTTGAGAATTAAGAAAGCTTAAAGACTGCCACTAATTGTTGCTAAATGGGGAACTGGAAACCTAAATGATACTAATTCAGTTTGTTATATGGTGTGAAAATGAACAAGCTCTATGGCAGATTTGGCAACCTGGAAAAAAGTGTATAACCAAGGGTCACCCAGTAAAAGAAGACTGTTTTCATTTTGGAAACTGTTTGGTAAGGAGTATACAGAGTTATTAATGAGTGCTGTTGGCAAAATATTAAGCAAAAATTGTCATTCCTTGCAGTGCTGATTTTTTTCTGACAGAAATACAGAGGTTTACAAACTTCCCATCAGCAAAAGATGAGACACAAGGTCCAGCCCATGCACTGGATTAGGAGTCTGTTGAACAAGGAGTGAATGTACCTATAAGGCCTCCTATCAGATCACACTCAGTTGAAGATGAGGATGAATACAGCTCACAAACTGAAAGCGAAGCAAGAGGTCAAGATTTTCAGTTTACCTTTGGGGATATGCAGTGAAACAATAGATTGGTTTTCTCTAATAGCTCACCAGAAAAAAGATTTTTGGGAAACGGGGCAGGCATTAATAAATTATTCTAGACTGACTATTTACTGGCAGCCTTTTGTATAGCTGTAGAATGTGGTTATTGTGATGGACATTATATATTTTGTCTTTCTTTTTTTAATTATGATTAGCCTTTTTGAATTGGACTTAAGATAATGGACTTTCGAAAAGGCATTAACTATGTAACAGGACTTAACGATATACAGAAGTGAAGACTATGCAAATTATAATATTATGATTTAGTTTATACTGGTTTGCTGTTCAACATTTTATTTTTATGCACATTTTGTAATGGGCTTAGGATATACACATTGGAGAGGGTATTACCTGTGAAATGGATTTTGAGGCTAAAGTTAAAATATATACTTAAGGGTATTCTGATTAGAGGTTTTTCAAATTTGGTTGGAACTTGGACAAAGAAACCTAGATCAAGACTGGTAACCTAGACATGGGATACTAAAATATAGTTAACTGGTTGGGGTTTGGAAGAATGGTTAAGGTGTTTACCGCACATTCACAAAGTACATGGTTTTATTCTCACCTCTGACAGTGAATTTGTCTATGGTTAAAATGGCCTGCTAGGTCAGCTAGCCTAGTACTTGCCTATGAACCTATATTGTCTGTATCAACTAGATTTTATGTTTTGGTTTTATACAGTTATTTATGAACATTCTGATGACACTATTATGGTCAAGGAATTAGCCATCATGATCAGATTTCAATATGCTTGCCAGGAAACAATCTGAGGTTCCAATTGACATACTTACATGACTATTTTAATGATTATTTAGAATGTGATTTAAAGGCTATATTTTTTATTTACCCAGGTAAGCGAACTGGTTCTCAAACTTTTTTCAGCTACAACCCTAGGTCACGACAGAAAGTCAGTAATAAAAACAGTATACAATAAACACTGGCATATAACAGTTATAAAGGATCACATAAGAAACAATCATGAAGCAATTAGTAACCTAAATACGCAAACACTGTAAAGTACAAATACTTACAGTATTAAGGAGAAGCAGACTAAACTTACAGACCAACATTTACAATATACAATTCAGTATTTACAGAGCACTAATTATCAGTTAAAATCTGGTTGGATACAAGAGATTTTAGGTACTGCTAATAATGACCTTCTGACACAATGTTATGCAGAAGAGTAGTTGTAAATGCAGTGAGAAACAAAATGAATAATATGGTGAATATGAAGAGAAATATTAAGAGTATCTATGGATAAGGGGTTAACCTGCATCTCAGAAGCAGTTACATTTGTTTTGTTTTTTGACGTGCTGTTTGAGTGAGTTCTTGAATGCACTAAGTTGGTTGACTTTTTTTATGTTTTCAGAAAGGCTGTTTCAGGTGTCTGGTGTTATCTGGGAGAAGGATCTTTTGCCTTAAGATAGCCTAAAAAATAAATGTAGTCATTGTTCCTAAGTAGATACATTTGATTTCTGATAAGTGTGTTAAGGAGTGGAGGGCAGGACCTGTTGTGAAGTAGCTTAAATGTAGCATACCATGTTGCTAAATCTATGTGAACCAGTTTGAATATATGTAGCAGAAATTATGCTCAGGATTTTCAACACTTTCAAGATTTTCAAGAAGGTTTCTTCCATGTGTTTAATCTATTAGAATTTAAAACAATACCTGATGCTTGGGTTGGAAATCCATATACAACAGCATTGCATTTTTCCAGGTAGAATATGCTAGTTCTACTGTTTTCTACTTACATGCGCGCGCACGCGCACACACACACACACACACACACACACACACACACACACACACACATACACAGGCACATGCTCACATGCGTGTGTGTGTGTGTGTGTGTGTGTGTGTGTGTGTGTGTGTCTGTGTGTGTGTGTGTGTGTGTGTGTATGTGTGTGTGTGTGTGTGTGTGTGTGTGTGTGTGTCTGTGTGTGTGTGTGTGTGTGTGTGTGTGTGTGTGTGTGTGTGTGTGTGTGTGTGTGTGTCTGTGTGTGTGTGTGTGTGTGTGTGTGTGTGTGTGTGTGTGTGTGTGTGTGTGTGTGTGTGTGTGTGTATGTGTGTGAGTGTGTGTGTGTGTGTGCCACGCAAGCGTGCATGGTCTGCATATATAGATACACACACACACACACACATATATATATATATATATATATATATATATATATATATATATATATATATATATATATATATATATATATATATAAAATAGGCTGCGGTGGTGGTGCGGTAGCGTTGTCGCCTCCCAGTAAGACGTTGACGTAAGGCGTCTTCTGTGTGGAGACATGCGTGAATGGGCATACCTTCGTTGAAGGTTGTGCACAGGGCTGGCAACTCGGTACGTAAAAATCTATAGCCAATCATTAGCGGACCGGAGTTCCACTGTGGTGACCCCTAACTGGGAAAAGCCGAAAGATACAACAACATATATATATACACATACACACACAAATGACATTGTGATCTGTAGTGAGAGTAGGAATCAGGTTGAGGAGACTCTGGAGAGGTGGACATATAGGTTCATAGGTTCATACTAGGCTATCTGCCCTAGAGCATTTATAAGCATAGCCAGAGTGTGTTTGACTTTCGCCACCCATTTTAAATGAATTTTGCTATGCCCTTTTTCGAGGTTAGTATACTGTGCCTCTGTCTAACAGTGACACAGAAGTGATACCCGGGGTAAACCTACTATCTCGTATCCACTCATCAAGATTCCTCTTGAAGAGAGTCAATGAGGGACTCTGCCTAACCTGGACTGGGATTTTATTCCAGAGTGAAGGGAGCCTCTGGGTTAGGAATCTGTCCCTCCAGCATGTCCTATTTATTTCAGTGCTGAGGTTCAAGTCTCTCGAGCATGTAGCTCGATGGGATTTGGATTTTCTGAGGTGCAGCATGTCCATTAATTCCGTGTTGGACATGGCTTTATACGTCAGGCACAGATCGCCTCTGAGCAGGCAGTATGCCACTGAGTAGAGCTGGAGTTTCTTTAACCGGGCAGCATATGGCATCTGTATGAACCCTTTGATCCTCTTGGTGAGGTACTTTTGGGGTCTTTCCAGTTGCTGCAGGTGTCTGGTAAGGTACATCCCAAAAGGGGCATTGTACTCAATTATGGGCCTGATCAGGGATGAGTAAAGAGGCACGATGACCTCCCCTGATCTAGATGTGAATCCCTTCATGATTAGGTGGGCTATATAAAATGTTTTTCTAACCACTTTGGCCACGTGTTTGTCAAATGAAAGATTGCTATCAACTTGGGTCCCCAGGTCCCTAATTACTTCTTCCGTACTTAATGGATTACCACCTATGTGGTAATTTGTGGGCACTTTGTTTTTGCCAAAGGGGATGACTATACACTTTTTGGCGTTTAGCTTGAGGCCATGGCTCTGGCACCAGTTGTCTGTTTCTATGAGGCCCTTTTGTATGATGCTTGTGTCGGCTGGAGAGTCAATTATGGCACCCAGTTTGCAGTCATCTGCGAACTTGGTCAGCCACAGTCCTTCCTTGTTAGCCTGTACCTCCGAGAAATATATACCGAGCAAGAGAGCTCCCAGGACTGAGCCTTGTGGGATGCCACTTGTAACTGGTTTGGAGTCTGACATGGCTCCAGCAATTCTAACCATGTGGGTTATGTCCTTGAGCCAGTTTGCAACCCATCTAGTGACATAGGGGTTTATATTTAAGATGGTGAGCTTATCTATAATGCCCGAGTGGGGTATTGTATCGAAGGCTTTCGCAAGGTCCAGGTAGGCTGTGTGGACCACCTTCCCCTCGTCAATGGCCTTGGTGACTGTTTCAAAGAAATCAACCAGGTTTAAGAGGCAGGATCTGCCTTAACAAAGTCGAACTGGGTAGGATCCAGTGTCTGTAGGTCCCCAATATCTTTATTTATGAGGTCCATGATGATCCTTTCCATAGCTTTGCAGACCAAGCTAGTCAGGCTTATAGGGCGATAGTTTCCAGGATCCATTGAGGCACCACCTTTGTGGAGAGGGACCACTGTTGCTGTACACCACTCTTTGGGTACATATCCTGTAGTAAGGCTGAGATTGAACAGTAGTTTTATGTTTGGGTTTAGTTCTTCTTGGAGTTCATGTAGGACGCAGCCCGGACACCATCTGGTCCCATTGATGCTGTGTTTTTTGCTTTGGAGAGGCGGCTCTTACCTGAGCATCTGAGATGTCAGGGGGCAGCACTCTGCTGGGATAGATATTTGCCCTTTTGGTGGGGAAGGGGGGAGAAGTTTGCGCTGAACCTGTCAGCTAGGATGTTGGCAATGTCTGTGGGTTCGGTGTATTTTTTGTCATTTTGGACTAATTCTGAGCATATCTGGGAATTCCCACCCAGGTTCCTAACATAACTAAAGAAAGCCTTGTGATTATCCTTAGTGTCCTGTGCAATTTTTCTCTCGAAGCTGGCCTTAGACGATTTTATGAGTGCCCGTAGTTTTTTGCTAATACTGATCAGAGATGCCTTCCCTTTTTGGGATTTTGCTCTATCATGTAGTAGCTTCCTCCTTCTATTGTATAGTTTGTTTACGGCTGGGGTCCACCAGACAGGACGCCTAACTTTGGAGGATTGGGTCTTGGTTTTATTTGGGATTGCATGATCCATGCATTCCTAAAGGTGTTCATAGAATGCGTTTATAAAGGATTCTGTGGTCTGGGCCATATTTTCCACAGGCCCGGGGGTTTTGAAGGATTCCACCTCGGTTTTGAGGAGTGTGAAATTTGCTTTAGAGGATTTTTCACTGTGGTTTTCTGGGCAGGGGCTGGGGTCGGGATGTGAATACCTAGTGAGATTAGTGGTTTACTATTAAAATGTTGAACGGCACTACATCGACTGTACTATAGTCAAACACGGAAGTTTGAAAATAGTAATGTCGACGTCAAAAAAACAATCTAGGAATGGTTTTAACATGGGTCAAGGTAGGTGTTCAGTATTATTCAGAACTACAAACATCTCCCCTACCTCGACCCATGTTAAAACACAGTCCTAGATTGCTTTTTTGTCGTCGACATTACTATTTTCGAACTTCCGTGTTCGACTATAGTACAGTCGATGTAGTGCCATTCGACATTTCAATAGTAAACCGATATTAGTTTATGGTCTGATCTTACCAGTGAGGGATACACTTCTGGTCTGTAGCATAGAGTCCCCATGTTGGTGGCGATCAGGTCCAGTATGTTTTCCCCTCTTGTGGGAGTGGCAACAAGTTGTTCCATAGCATTTCAGTTTATAAATTCTAGGAACCTTTGGGCTAGGGTGTTGGAGCTAGAGTAATGCTCCCAGTCTATGTTAGGGTAGTTGAAGTCGCCCAATATAATGTTGTTTGGAGAGACCTTCATATTTTCCAGTGTTCTCAGGAGGGACAAGTGGGGTTCCTGGGTTTGGGGGGGTGGTCTGTAGCAGGCTATAAACTGGAAGGCAGTTTTACCCACTGTTAGTTGCACATGGATAGTCTCTGATGCTTCGTGCTGTGCCACCAACCTGGAAGTGTGGGTATCTTTGATGAATATTGATACTCCCCCTCCTTTTGTGGTTCGGTCCAAGTTTTGGGGCCGAAAAACATGGTATGAGGTATAACCTGGTAGTGCTGGGGTGCTCTGCTCTAGAGAGCAGAGGAATGAAGGTCAGCAGGGCTAAGACAGAATATATGTGTGTAAATGAGAGGGACGGTAGAGGAATGGTGAGGATGCAGGGAGTAGAGTTGGTAAAGGTGGACGAGTTTAAGTACTTGGGATCAACAGTTCAGAGTAATGGTGAATGTGGAAGAGAGGTGAAGAAGAGAGTACAGGCAGGGTGGAATGGGTGGAGAAGAGTGTCAGGAGTGATTTGTGACAGACAGGTACCAGTAAGAGTGAAAGGGAAGGTCTACAAGAGGGTAGTGAGACCAGCTATGTTATATGGGTTGGAGACAGTGGCATTGACAAAAAGGCAGGAGTCAGAGCTGGATGTGGCAGAGTTAAAAATGTTAAGATTTGCACTCGGTGTGACTTGGATGGATAGGATTAGGAATCAGTATATTAGTGGGTCAGCTCATGTTGGACAGTTTGGAGACAAAGCAAGAGAGACAAGATTGCGTTGGTTTGGATATGTGCTGAGGAGGGATGATGGGTATATTGGGGAAAAAGATGCTAAGGATGGAGATGCCAGGTAAGAGGAAAAGAGGAAGGCCTAAGATGAGGTTTATGGACGTGGTGAGAGAGGACATGCAGGCGGTTGGTGTGACAGAGCAAGATGCAGAGGATAGGAAGAAATGGAAAGAGATGATCTGCTGTGGCGACCCCTAATGGGAAAAAAGCCGAAAGATGATGATGACACACGCACACAAATGTGTGTGTGTGTGTGTGTGTGTGTGTGTGTGTGTGTGTCTGTGTGTGTGTGTGTGTGGTGTCTGTAAATATATATATATATATATATATATATATATATATATATATATATATATATATATATACACTGTGTGAATATATATAAATATATGTATATATATATATATATATATATATATATATATATATATGTATATATATATCCATATGGGTCTCCTTCGAATGGCCGACATTTCACAATATCGACATTCATATGGCCGAGACCATATGATCGACATTTGAAATATCGACCATGGGGAACCGGCATCTCCCTACAGTACAGAATGGAAAGATTTCCACTTCCGCACTGTAGTGCAATCTCGGAGTTGGCATATTTGAGTTCTGGGGGGTGGGGGGAGCGGAGCGTTAAGGTAAGTTTGTTTTTGTTTTTTATTTTCTACTTGTATGGTCGACATTTCAAATGTCGATCATAAGGTCTTCGCGATATGAATTTCGACATTGTGAAATGTCGACCATATCAAGTAGACCCATCCATATGTATAGATACATGCTCACTCACACACACACACACACACACACACACACACACACACACACACACACACACACTGAAGCTGTGACTTTAGTCAACAATCCTATATGTTGACAATGCAAATGAACGACAGGTGAGCAAGATCAACAGTCTCATGGGCTGGGGAATATGTCCCTTCTCCGGGAATAGTATGATCTCTGTGTTAGTATATATATATATATATATATATATATATATATATATATATATATATATATAAAACTAGCAGGGGGTGGGGGCTTGCCCATCTGCAAAGAACATTGTTTTTATCAGTTTTTTTATATTTTGCATAAAAGAAGATTTTCCATGTGTATGTGCGGTGGACTGTTGATGTTTGTTTGGTCGACATTATTGACATTCAATGTGTAGACAGTAGTGACTACATCAACATAAACATATTTATAATATATACATATATAGATATATATATATATATATATATATATATATATATATGTATATATATATATATATATATATATACATATATATATATATATATTTATACACACACACACAGTCACATATACACACGTATATATAGTGCAACTGTGTAAGTACTACCATAACAGTAGATCCCTACTAATCATTGTTAAGGTATTCCACACTATTGGGGTTATCTTACCAAATACCTTTAACATCTGGTTGGGTTATAAAAGCCTTCTACAAAGCCATACATCTGATGTATGACCTAAGCCCATTGGTGTAAGGGTACATAAGCAGATGTGTGAGTGTAAATTCTCAAACTATTTCGAAGCCTGTAGAGGCCTGAGAAATGAAATAAAATGGTCAGCTAAGAGGGGAAAGGCAATATACTCTGGTCCCCCTCTGTTCATGAGATAAAGGAAGAAAGAAAAAAAGAAGGAAGGGTCAACAAATTCAAATAAATTATGTTTTGACATTTGTTGACCGGGAAAAGTTCAGTGGGTCCAGAACCCATTTTCAGTGGAGGCCCGGGGAGAAAAGCTCCATTCACAAATCCAGAAAGTATACTAGACAATATAATATATTTAATAACATTCAAATTTTCAATATAAGTACACCAAGAAAGAATTTTACTAAAGTTCAAGTTACACTTGAATTGGGTTAGGGAGGAACTCTGCTTTCCATTGATGAGAAGCTTGTTCCATAGATACAGTAGTCTCTGGGATATATACCTATCTCTCCAGCAGAACCTATTTATATCACAGGCAAGGTTTAAGTCTTTAGAATGAGTAATTCTGGTGCTGTTTTGTTTTGTGGATATGCAGGAGGTCCATCAGAGTGGGGTCTGACAATGCTCTGTATGTCAGGCATAGATCCCCCACAAAAGCCTGTAGGAGACAGAATACAGAAACAGGGCCTTGAGGAGGTCTGCATAGGACATTTTACTTATGCCCTGTATTCTTTTAGTGAGGGACCTCTGTGGACATTCCAATTGTTGGATATACCTGGTTAGGTACATACCAAAGGGGGCATTGTACTCAATGATAGATCTGATGAATGCCGAATACAGTGGAACAATGACTTCCTTGGACTTGGATACCATACCTTTGCTTATAAGTCACGCAATATAAAATGATTTCCTCACCACTGTAGACACATGATGGTCAAAGGCTAGATTACTATTGATGGGTGTCCCTAAGTCCCTGACTACTGGGTCAACTCTAAGGGGTGTGTGTCAATATGATAGTTACCAGGGATGGATGACTTCCCAAAGGATACTATTATGTATTTCTTGGCATTTAGCTTTAGTCCATTTCTCTGACACCAGTTGATTGTCTATTCAACCCCTCTGGGAGAACATTTGTGTCAGTGTGAGATTCAGTGACAGCTCCTAATTTGCAATCATCTGCAAATGTAGTCAGCCAGAGACCACTGACATTGGCCTTGACTTCTGAGAAGTAAATGCCAAAAAGGAGCAGTCCAAAGACTGATCTCTGAGGAACACCACTTGTGATTAGCTTCTTAGTAGAGGTGGACTTCCCAATTCTAACTTTCTAGGTCTTGTCTGTGAGCCAGTTGGCTATCCACCGGGTGACATATGGGTTTGTACCTAACCTCCTGAGTTTGTCAACAATGCCCAAGTGGGATACTGTGTCAAATGCCCTGGCCAGGTCAATGTAGGCAGTGTGAACAATTTTGCCCTCCTCCATTGCTTTGGTGACCTTCTCAAAGATGTCCACCAGGTTGAGTAGGCATGATCTGCCCTTGACGAAACCAAACAGGGTTGGGTCCAGTGTCTGGAGGTTTACTATATCTCTATTGATCATCTCCATGGTAATTCTTTCCATGGCTTTACATATAAGACTAGTGAGACTTATGGGTCTGTAGATGGCCCGCCTTTGTGCAGAGGGATGACTGTTGCCTTTCTCCATTCATGAGGCATGAAATCTGTTTGGAGGCTACAGTTAAACAGTATTTCAAGAGGCCCTGATAGGTCATGTTTTGTGCTATATAGAAAGCATCCTGGGATATTGTCTTGGCCCACTGATGCAGTGTTCTTGGTCTTAGGGAGAGCATTAAGGACCTTTTTCCTAGTGACAGCAGGGTGAGTTTTATTTGATGATATTTCCTGAGGGAAGGTTTAGGGGAAGAGAGGGGTAAAGTTGGAGCTGCATTTATCAGCCAGGAGATTTGCTGTGTCTTCTGGCTCAGTATAGGTGGTGCTATTAACAATGAGCTCTACACACAACTGTGTATTGCCTTTGAGGTTGCGGACATAGCTAAAGAATGCTTTGTGGTTGTCCTTGGTTTTGGTAGACTTTAATTGTCCTCTGAGTAGTTTGTTTAGTTTGAAGAGAGTGCTTTTATCCTGCTGGGTGCTGCACCTCCTAATTTTGCCATGATGTTCCTCCTCCTGTTTTACAGCCTAATTATTTTGTGAGTTAGTTCTGTACTTCTTCCTAGTGGGTACAGCTGCCTCTATGTAGCTATTAACATGCTTGTACAGGGTTTCTGTGAACAGTTCTGCATAGGCAGCAATGTTTTTGGGGTTTATGAGGCTTGAAATTTTGCCAGGTTCTCACTTAATAGCAGGAGGTTAGCCTTAGAATAGTTCTTGATATTCCAGGTTTACCTGGGGGTCCAGGTTTTATTTTTACTTCAAAGGAGACCATTTTGTGTTCTGACCTTACCAGGGAAGGCATTACAGTAGGGGGTATGCAGCACTCTTCCATATTAGTGAGGACCAGATCCAGTATGGTTGCACCCCTGGTTGGTGTACTGACTATGTGGTCCAGGGAGTTTGTGCTTACAAAATCCAGGAATCTCTGTGCATGGATAGCAATCTCTCATTTGACAACCACGTGGCCAAAGTGGTTAGAAAAACATTTTATATAGCTCACCTAATCATGAAGGGATTCACATCTAGATCAGAGGAGGTCATCGTACCTCTTTACTCATCCCTCATCAGGCCCATAATTGAGTACAATGCCCCTTTTGGGATGTACCTTACCAGACACCTGCAGCAAATGGAAAGACCCCAAATGTACCTCACCAAGAGGATAAAAGGGCTCAAACAGATGCCATATGCTGCCCGGTTAAAGAAACTCCAGCTCTACTCAGTGGCATACCGCCTGCTCAAAGGCGATCTGTGCCTGACGTATAAAGCCATGTCCAACCCGGAATTAATGGACATGCTGCACCTCATAAAATCCAAATCCCATCGAGCTATGCGCTCGAGAAACTTGAACCTCAGCACTGAAATAAACAGGACATGCTGGTGGGACAGATTCATAACCCAGAGGCTCCCTTCACTCTGGAATAAAATCCCAGTCCAGGTTAGGCAGAGTCCCTCATTGACTCTCTTCAAGAGGAATCTTGATGAGTGGATGGCAGATCGTAGGTTTACCCCGGCTATCACTTCTGTGTCACTGTTAGACAGAGGCACAGTATACTAACCTCAAAAAAAGGCATAGCAAAATTAATTTAAAATGGGTGGCGAAAGCCAAACACACTCTGGCTAGGCTTATAAATGCCCTAGGGCAGATAGCCTAGTATGAACCTATGAACCTATGTATGTTTGGTGTCATACAGGATTCCCAGTTAGTAGTGGGACAATTAAAGTCACCCATGAATATGGTATTGGGTTGGATGGTTAGTGTTTCTAATAAGTTTAAATGCATGGTATGGATTTCCTGGGTCATAGAGGGGGACCTATAGCTTACAAGGAAGTGATATTGGACTTTGCCTATGGTGATTTAAACATGGAGCAGCTCGAGTATATTGCCCTGTTTGACCAGCCTTGAAGTGTATTTATCTTTGATGTAAACAGAGGCACCTCCACCTTTATTCCCTGCCTGTGAAGTAGCTGGCCTAAATGTGTGGAAGGCATTATAACCTTGCACTGTTGGTGTGCTCTCCATGGCTTTAAACCATGTTTCAGTGACAGCACAGACATCAGTATTCTCTAGGGTAAAGAGAGCTTCTAGGGAGTGGAATTTTTTGTTTAGACTCCTAGCATTCAGCAATAATACCTTTAGATTTTCTTGGTTTTGATTGGCTATGTCAGAAGTACTTTCAGTTTGGCATTGCCTAAAAAGGCACTATGGGGGAAGACAATATTTTAGCTAATATTCGAAAGCCTAGAGGGGAGAGGTGCAGACCATCCCTGGCAAAGCAGCATGGTCTGTTGACCACCTCCTTCCATGCTGACAAATATTGCACCCCCTTAGTATGACACCATAAATTAAGCCAATTGTTAAACTCAATCATCTTTTGTTCATATTGTGGCATCATTCTTGGAGAAGGTAAAACGCTGCTAAATGCTAGGCTCATACCAGCCTGAGACACATATTCTGAGAGCTCTATAATGTCTCTCTTCATATAGTCTAGGAAGATACGTCTCAGGTCATTTACTCCCACATGGACTATGACTGAGTCATATTTGTAATTGTGATCCAGTGATCTGAGTGCCTGCATAATGTGTTGGATCCTAGCCTCTGATAAGCAACTGTGATTTCCTCCTTACTCAGCCTGGTGAGAGGGGCATGAGTGTCTCACAATGTAGTCTCCAATGACTAGAATGCTGGATTGTGTGGTGGCTTGCTTTATGGCTTAGAGGTAGAGGCTCTATGAGATGTAGCTCTATGTGTTGATGTGGGTGTTGTTTTGAAAAAGTGCATTTGGGGCTGCTGAGGCTATTTGTTATGTGTACTTTGTCCAGGAGGTCTTTGTGGTTTAGGAAGGTTACAATAAAGTGCCTCAGCATATGTGGGTTGATATGTCTGCTTTGAATTGTGTGTGATGGGTGCAGAGTGTGTACTACTGACAACCTTATTGACATTAGCAGTACTTTTATGTGAGAGCTTTGCCTCCAGTGACATTATATAAATACATCTCTCACATACCACATCAGTTTGTTTGAGAATTAACTGGTTGTCAGTAAACATGAGGAAATTTCCACATTGCCTTAGGATGCTCATATCCACCAATCTGGTAATGCAGACAGTGAGAAAGTTCATACTCATGGCAACAGACCCTTTTTTATTGATTAGACAGTTAGAGTGAGAATATCAGTCATTGTCAGGAGTATCCGGTTTACAACTATGGGGACAGTGCTTGTCAATGCAAACTAGTTGTCCTGTGTGCAACTAGGTACTGGAAAAATTCTAATTGTGCTTTTATAGGAAAAATGTTACTCAAGGTGTCTGAGTCTATACAGAGCACTGCCAAACACTTGAGAGGAAACTAATACGTAGACTCTGAAAATTTAAGGCTGAAGTATTTAGGCGGATATTCTGAAGTTAGAAACAAATCAAGCAGTAATTGCTGAAAACAAAGAATTAGTTTGTCAAGAATGATGAAAAGAGGGTAGTCGTAGGGATGGCTACTGCCTGGCTAGTACTAATGCTCATCTCACCATAGCTTCATTCTGTTGGGATACCATGCTCCTTTGCTTCCACCCCAGGAAGACTAAATCTTGGGTTGGTTTCACTGCAGACATCTTTAGGTTGATTCTGAACACCTGGCCCTGAAGTAGGGACATAGTGAAATTGAGATGAGTCAATAGTTTCTGTTGTGTAGGTGCCTGTACTAACAGGTCATCCAAATAAGGGAATATCTGGATTTTCTGAGTCCTGAAGTAAGCCTTGACTGGGAAGAGACACTTAGTGAAGACTCTGGGGGTTGTAGAAATTCCAAAAAGCAAAGCAGATAACTGAAAGTGTGATGAGCCAGTAGAAAACCTCAGAAATATCCTATGAGCAGGATGAATATGAAATGTGTAGGCAGGCATCCTTTAGATTCAGAGACAACAGGAAAGCTTCAAGTAAAATGAATGGTAGTAAAGTCTACAGGAATACCATCTTGAAAGATGGGACACAGAAAAACATGTTGATGGTGGAGAGATCTAGTACTGGTCTCTCGTCTCTTCCTTTTCTTAGAACAAGAAATAATCTGGAATAAAACCCTATTCCCACATATTGTGGAGGCACTAGATTGATCATGTCTTGCGTGAGCAAGGCTAGAATGCTGGGATACAGCAAATGAATCTGATTGTTGGAAGAGGAATGTCAGTGAATGGAGTTACCTCCTTCCAAGTTATTCTGTACCCATTTTGAATGACAGAAAGAGCAAATTTATTTGAGGTAATGAATAGCCAGCTTTTTATGGATGACACGGGCCTTTTGGATAGTGGTAGGGATGGACTGAAGCATAGCGGGGGCAGGGGGTAGTCAGGTGGACTTGTCCAGGTAGGTGGCCTCCCTGATCAAGAATCCCTGTCTGGTTCATCCTGGAATCTTTTCCTAAGCAAGTACTTGACATTATGAGAAGGCCTAGATTCTGTTCATGTGAATGATGTGGGTTTTGCAAGGTAATTTCTTTGGTATCTTGGCATAAAAGCAATAAAGATCTGTTTACAGTCCTTCATAATTTTACCTTTTTCCTGTAATTGCTTGAAAAGGTTAGCAGCATCTGGGCCAAACAAGAGGTTCAAGTTTAAAGAACAGTCTAACAGTTTTGCTTTAATATCCTCTGGGAGGGCCGAGAAAGTAACCAAGCATACCTCCCAATTACAGAACCTGTAGCAGCTGCCCTGAAGAAATCTTATACTGCATCATAGTGGCATTTTATGCTGTGTCTAGCGAACTGGGAAACCTGAGTCATTAAATATAAGGCCTGTTGTTTACTGGCAGGTCATCAGGGGAGGACAATGTTTTATTTAAACTGCCCATAGTAGACAAATATTTAGTTATTTGAGTCTGATAATTCACAGCTCTAAAGGCCAGAATGGAGGACATATGAACCTTTTTCCTGAACCTATCCATTGCTCTGCTGTCTTTATCTGAAGGAAGGGCATCGGGAGCAGGAAGTAAATTAGAGGGTTTGTCTGCAGATGTGGAAAACATAGTGGGGTCTGCCACAGGGATTTTGTACAGAGATAACAAGTCCTCAGGTACCTTGTAAAACCTGCAAGGCCTTTTAGGGGCTGGTGGCTGTATGTCAGGTGCAGCAGCTGCGGATGCAAAGTCAACATGGAAAGCCTCCAGAAAAAGTTGTACAGGTGCAAGAGGAGGGATCTCTACTTCCAGTATCTCTTTTGAACTTCAGAAATTTTCATCATATTAACCACAACCCCACCCAAAAAACATAACAAAGGGAGGAAAAACCTGGTAAAACTTTGAGTAAAAAAATAATAAATATTAAAACCACAATGCCACCAGAGACAATAGTAAATTAACAGATGTTGAAAATATACTTTCACGGCATGATGTAAATAAGTTTATTTAAAATAACACAACAGGTTAAGCACTTTTGTTTTTCTAATTCAAAGACTTCATTAGAACCAAAGAAAACCATACAGTAAAAAATTTTAAACCCCATGTAAATCATGTTACTGCCACTCTTGAAGTAGTAATCATTGTAAAACAAAATCATTTATAAACATTAAATAATAATCAATAAATATTAAAAATGTAACAAAATTGACCCAAATATGAAGATGTACTTTTCAAAATACTCTTCAAAGGAATACCGTCATTTAATCCTGGTGGGGAAGTTGCATTGGCTCTTAGAACCTCATAGTGTTTCAATGTATTCTCCCAATCACTCCCACATGCAGATACCTCCAATCCTTTTCCTTGGACATCTGAGAAGAAGAAACATTTCTATTTTTTTTTTGTTGTTGTTGTTATTTTTTTTTTCCTAGATGCAATATCTGCTTTGACTAAACGTGGAGTCTCTAATACCTGAGGAACCTTGATGAGCAACCCTGGAATTTCATCTCTAATGATGATCTTTGGTATGCCTTTGGGTCCTTCAGAAATTATTAAGCGGGGATCCCCTTCTCATCATCATCAGTAACATTAGCTATTTTGTACATGTGAACATCAGATACCATACTGGCCTCTGGTGGGGTTGCAGCAGTGGGAATCTGAGCAGATGTCAGGCATGCCTTGGGTTCCAAAACCTCTGTGAGCACATCAGAGTCTCACTGGGTTGTCATGATATCAGGCCTAGGCCTCTTAAACTTGTTCTTTTGAGGAAAGTGGGACATCAGGAGTGGAAGTGTCTGCCATCTTTGCTTTGGTGAAGTGCTTAAGGCACTGAGGTTCCATGTAGGAGATGAGAAATGAAAGGTGTATTCTTATGGTCTTTGGAACAAAGGAATTATAGCTTGTACAATTTTTGTAATCATGTTCTGCAGATGAGCAGAAAAGACACAATGAGTGGAGATTCTTGTAGGGAATCTGCCTACTGCAATCACACTTTGACCTTCAAGTGGACAGCAACAAACAGCAATGCAAGTGAGAAAAACTAAGGAAGGTAACCCAAAGGGCATACAACAGGCAGATGGATGACAGACCTGCATTCAGTCTGGTAGAGAGATAGTCTTGAGGATTTGAGCTCATACATCTGCTTACGTATCCTTATACAAACAACCTTAGGTCATACATCAGACATATGGCTCTATGGAAGGTTTTGGCTTTGGTACCTCAGCTGGACATCAAGGTTATTTGGCAAGATAACCCCAACAGTTTGGAACACTGCAACAGTGATCTAAGGAAGGAAATATATATATATATATATATATATATATATATATATATATATATATATATGTGTGTGTGTGTGTGTGTGTGTGTATATAAATATGTCTCCCTATGATTACTGAAGTTTCAAATCTTCGAACATCATACAGCATATGATCAGAGTTTTGAAACTTCAAAACTAAAATTAAAAAAATAAATAAATAAGTAAAAACAATTTTTTTTTATGTTATTGTAGGAGGGCAAGCCCCCACACCCCCTGCTAATTAAATAAACTAATGCCAAGATCACACTACAGTGAGGAAAATGGTAAATTTCCCATTCCGCTCTGTACAGCAATCTCCATTCAAAACATATGAAGTTTCAAAACTTCGATCATATGATCTTAGCCGTATAATGTTTGAAGTTTTGAAACTTTGGTGATCCAATAGGTACCCATAAATATTTATATATCTATATTTATATATCTATATCTGTGGAAAGCCGCGGTGGTACAGCAGTAGTGTTGTTGCCTCACAGCAAGAGATTCTCCTGTTCGATTCTCGACTGGAGTGCCTTCTGTGTGGAGTCTGCATGTCCTCCCCGTGGTCGAGTGACCTCTGAAAGACACGCGTGAATGGGCGTGTCTTCGCTGAAGGTTGGGCGTCAGGCTGGCAACTCGGCACCATAAAAATTGACTGCCAATCATTAGCGGACCGGAGTTCCACTGTGGCGACAGCTAACCGGGAAAAGCCGAAAAGACAAACAACATATATCTGTATCTATCTATCTATATACATATCTATATCTATATATATATATATATATATATATATATATATATATATATATATATATATATATATATATATATATATGTATATGTGTGTGCGTACATTTGTGTGTGTACAGTAACCCTAAAATTAGTCTACTGTTTTAGTCAATGGCTTTCATATCAAAATTGGTGTTTTTAATTTGCATGGTCTGAAGTGATGTCTTGGAGTATGCATACTGCACCATCATTTTTTTTTTTGTTATCTTTTCTTGTCACTATTTCAGCTGCCAATCTGCTGATGTTTCAATTAACTTCAGTAGATACACACACACACACACACACACACACAAACATATATATATATATATATATATATATATATATATATAAAATTTGTAAATACGTGTACAAAGATACATGGACGTGCACACATGTACACACACACAAACACACACACATATATATATATATATATATATATATATATATATATATATATATAGATAGATATTATATATATATATATTTAAAATTTGTAAATACATGTGCAAACATACACACACACACACACTCACACACACACACACACACACACACACATATATATCCATCGATCCATCACCCCCTTTTTCACATTTTTGCACATGGGATTGGTGTGTCACACCAACAGTGATCATCATCTGGTGTCAATGTTCACATCACTGAGTAGCTAGCCCTGCAGCTGTTGTTCTTCCATAACACACACACACACACACACACACACACACACACACACACACACACACATACACACACACACACACACACACACACACACACACACACACACACACACACACACACACACACACACACACACACACACACACACACACACACACACACTTACACCTACGGCCAATTTAGAGTATCCAATCCATCTAATACAGGTCTTTAGAATATGTGAGGGAACAGGAGCACTTGCAGACTCCACTCAAAAGGCATCCCAGCTAAGAATCAAACCCGTACAACTTATTATTGTGAGGCAAAAATGAAACCCACTGTGCCAATGTGCCACTGTTAGGAAATACTTCTAATATGCTTGACATTCTGCTCATATATGTGAGCACAATCGTGTAGTTAAGCCTTTGGTTTTATGCATATTTGCAAGTATTAAAAGAAAGTATATTGTCTGTAAAACTAGTTATATGTAAAATGAGTGTCTTTCCTGGAAGTTTATGATTGCAATTTGTAAATTTTTCAAGACTTCTTGTATGAGCTTTTCTTATTATATGGATATTTATGACTCTTTTAGTTGTATACTTAAAACAGACTTCAATAGTGATCCTCCCAGGGGCATGGCAGGTTATATTATTTTATAGTTAAATTTATATATGGGGTTAAACCCTTTGAATCTACTATTTTGATGGTACTAGAGGATGACTGTTGAACACTAGTTTGTGTATATGTAGCAATATATTTTTTCAAGGTTTATACATATGTGCACGACTAACAGATGACAGACTGTGTATAATATAGTTTGGTAAGGTTACCCCCCCCACACACACACACACACACACACACACACACACACACACACACTGTGGGTCCAACTAGTTACATGCAGTCTGAATGCTTAATATTGAAACTTGTTTTAACTGTTTTGTAATAAACCCTTTGGCCTTTTTGTTTATTGCTAATAATCTGCCTAACTTAGCTGAGGTTGGAAAAGCTGTACAGAGTGACATTGTGAAGAGAGTAGTGTTCTAGTTTAGATGTTTGACTGATTCACATTGTTTTCAGACTGTGTGTGTTTATTGTTCTATAAGTCACTGGACCATAGTGTTGAGATATTCTGGATTAGCTTGACTTCATCATATTGTTTAAGAAGCCAGTGTTGTGCATGGGGCTGTTACTGTGTAAGACACTGTACTAAGGTGCTAAGATATTTTGGATTAGTTTCATTTTTTAAAATGATTTACTTATTTACCAGGGCAGTAAGCTGACCAATTCCAGGGTCAGTCCGAGCAAAACAAAACATTTCACAACCAAAAACACAGAAATATAAGCAGTAACACAGTAGTTTAGATTAATTACATACAACAATCCCTGTATATACATTTTAGTGAACAAGAACAGAGCAATATACAAACAGCGTGCTATGTACAATATATACATTAGTTTGTAAAGTGGGTTAATCTTCAGTAAATCTTGAGAGAGGAGAAGAGACTCTGAAAGGAGATAGGTTAGATGACATGTCCTGTGTTGAAGCAGGAACATTTGGCCTGGATGAAGAAGTGAAATTTGAGTTCCAATCTGAATTTGAAATAAGTGTTTATTTCCTTTATTGATGGGGAGAGCTTGCCAAGAGGTACCTGAGAGGAGAAAGCATCTACAGTGCTGTGGCCTTTGGTGCTGGGGGTAATGAGAGCTGGTGTGGCTTGTGAGCAGTGTCTCAGGTTGTATGACAAGGTTTTTTCATGAGGCCTAGCTGCAAAGAGAGTAAATGTAGGGAATTGGAATAGTTTGTAGAGTTGGGATCATAGCTGGCGTTAGGCACCCGCCAAACCCGCAGTTGCGGGGAGCCCCCAATTATCTCCCCATGTACGAGGGCCCCCATATGAAGCAGCCACGGGTTTCAATATCGCTTCCACTCCTTGCTTGTCTACTCGTTCATTCGGCAGTGCTGTTGCACAATTCCGCTTTTTTTTTTTTCCCCTAAAAGAACTTGCTTTCTTGATGGCTGCAGCTAATCAGGTCCCTTGCTTTACTTGTTATCTGCTCTCAATCAGGTCCGCTTCAGTGAAGCAAGGGACCTGATTGGCTGTAGCAATCAAGAAGCAAGTTCTAGCTTCCTGAGTGGGTTTACCTTAATATCTGGTCTGTTGGGTCAGTTCTTTTGATTGTCGATGTTAGGCACATATCTGAACTGCCCAGATTTTTAAGAATATCCAGATTTTTGCTTTATATTTTTGGTTTGTTCTTCATAAAATTTGTGGTTTTCTTATACAGTAATGAGTATTGAAGTCACTAAAAATAGTAGACACATACATTTAAGTTTTAGACTTTATATCCTTCAGAAAAAATGTATGCTAAAGCAAAGTCTGAAAGCAAGTTTGTAAGTTTATATAAGCAATATTTAAAAAGTGTCCCTATTTTTAAGCATTTGTACCCCTATTATTTTTGGCTTTGTCCAGATTTTTCATGCTAAGATGTTGAGAGGTATGCTGTGAGCATGGTTGGAGGATGCAGGTTTTGCTGGAATGACATTGGGACCAGCAAAGCAGCTCTGTTTTAACTGCCCTTGTAAGGGCGATTTCTAAAAGATCTGAAAAACTGGCCTTTTGAGGGCAATTTAAAAGTGCTGAACAGGTCTGGCCTGTGTGTAGTAGAAGCAAGCAGAGGATTAGTAGCAGCCTTCTATCAACTGCAGAAAAGGTAAGTTGCTGGGTTTATTTTTAACTTTATTTTTTGCTGGGGGGGGGGGGGAAGGAAACCTAGGGAGAGGATTGTATAACTTTTTTTCTGCAGAGTTGTTACACTAAGATGATTTGTGTGTGTGTGTGTGGGAGGGGGGGGGGGGTGAGGGGCTGTGGTTGTAACAGTTTTATTTTATCTTTGTCCAGAATTCTTCTGCTAAGAGGCTGAGGAAGGAAGGCTTGTTTATAATTAATGTCTAGATTTGATGTCGTTTTTTTATCTAGTCTTGCATAAGAATATTCAATATTGCATTTTTGTTTTGTGTGCAATTGTGCTGAAATATTGGTAGTGGGGGGATAGTGGCTGTGAGAATGCTGCAGAACATACAGATGTTTTAATGTATACCAATGTAAACCCTGTTCTGCTAGTATGTTTTGTGTATACCGGCAATGTTTACAACTATGCCTGATGCTACAATTTTATTCTATGATAATTTTTTGCTCTGTCCAGAATTATTGTGCTGAGAGGTTGGGAGGGGAGTTAATGGCTGTGAGAATGTTGCAGAATGTACAGCTGCTGTTTTTAATGTATACTAATGCAAACCCTGTTATACTAGTATTGTGTACACCGGCAGCGTTTACAACTATCCCTGATGGTACACCTTTGTTCTATGATAATTTTTTGCTTTGTCTAGAGTTATTGTGCTGACAGGTTGGTAGGGGGGTTACAGTCTGTGAGAATGTTGTGCAATATTCAGATGTTATTCCAGCATCTATATTTGCTGATAAGCACATTGTTTTTTTATGTTATGCCTTTGTGTTTTTATTTTACTTTCACTTCATCCAGATTTATCATGCTGAGATACTGGGGCGTAAGGGCTGTGACAATTCTGCAGTATGTACTGATGTCTTAATGGGTGCCAGTGCAACCCCTGTTCTACTATCGAAGTTGATCATAGCAAAGTTTCAAACTATCCCTGATGTTATGCCTTTGTTTTGCATTTTATTTTTTATTTTTAATTTTTTTTTTGGGCTTTGTCTGGAATCGTTAAACTGTGAGGTTAGAAGAGAGGGGCAGGGGCTGTGAGAATGTTGCACAATGTTTAGATGTTTGACCTGTATTTTTGGTCTGTTAGTCATCAAAAATGTGAATTCACACAATGCATGCTACTGGATAAATTTGTTATTCTACCATCCTACCATCTTTATTAGTTCATAACCACAATGTTTTAAACCCCCTAATGTTACGTCCTTGTCTTGTTTTTTTTTTTTTGTTTGTACCTCCTCTAAAATTGTGCTGAGACTTTTGGGGGGACTATGAGAGTTCTGCAGAATGTACTGATTATTGTAATGAATGCTAATACAATCCCTGTTATTCTAATATTTTTCTAAGTTTATCATAGCAATGTTTGTAACTGTCCTTGACATTACTTACACCTTTGTTCTGCAGTTATTTTCAGCTTTGGAATTATGCTGAGAGGTTAGGAGGTTGGTAGGGGCTGTGAGAATGTTGTACAATGTCCAGATGTTTGTTAGTTTTGGTCTGTTCTTCAAAAATGTGGGGTCACACAACATATGCTACTGCAAAATCTTATTCTAGCATCATTATTAGTTCATAAGCCCAGTATTTTAAATTCTTAATGTTCAGTCTTACTGTAGTGCTGTCCATCATGTGTGGGTGTCTATGTCCTGTCTGCGAGTCTGTGTAACTGTCTGCCATGTGTCTCTGTCCTGTGTGAGGGAGTCTGTGTGGGTGTCTTTGTGTACATCTATGGGACTGGCTACCTTGATGCTGTACAGAGGCTTGCCATAATGTAAAACATTACTACTAAATGCCAGTCAGTGTGTGTGTGTGTGTGTGTGTGTGTGTGTGTGTGTGTGTGTGTGTGTGTGTGTGTGTGTGTGTGTGTATTTGTGAGTGGCTACCTTGCTGTGGTACAGGGGCTTGTCGTAATGTAACATTAGTATTAAATGAAAATCAGTGTGTGAAATTCTGTGTGTGGCTACCTTGCTGTGCTGTGGTACAGTGGCTTGTCAAAATTTATTGGTACTAAATTTTATTTATTTAACATTTGTTGACCAGGAAAGTCTGACTAGGACAGAGCCTATTTTTAGCAGAGGCCCAGGGAGAAATGCTGCAGAAGCATGTCTTTGGAATGTGGGAGGAAACCACACGAACACAGGGAGGACATGCAGACTCCACACAGAAGGCACCCCAGCTGAGAATCGAACCAGAGAACCTCTTGCTGGGGGGGGGGGCGACAAAGTTAACTGCTGCACCACTGCGCAGTCCCAGTCAGTGTGTGTGTGTGTACCATTGTGAGTGGCTGCCTTACTGTGGTATAGGGGCTTGTCATAATGTAACATTTGTACTAAATGCCAGCCAGTGTATACCTTGACATTGCAAGTCTTTTTAATGGTCTGAATGTAATAACACTACACAGTGATTGTTAAATGGTGCCGCATGAGCCTGATAGGGAAGGAGGCATGATGGCAATATGGTCACACTTTTTATATTCTCCTGGGTAGGGCCCCCAACTTGAATCTTGCTGGGGGCCCCCAAAATACTAGCACTGGCCCTGGTTGGGATCCTAAAATTATGCTACATCTTTGGTTTATGTGTAGCCATTTGACTTTTTCTAGGGTAATACAGTGATGTTCACAGAGACGTAAGTTTGTAAAGAATTAGCAGATGCTGTATGAGTGTGGCAATGTTTTTCTTGGGGGTAGAAGCAACAATTGTGAATCCATATTCAAGCTGAAAAAGGAGAGCTCCTTTGCCCATGGCTGCTTTGGTTGGTTGGAATAGAAAAGGGGAGATCTTTTTGGCCCAGAAGAGGAGGAAGTTTAATTTTGTCTCTCACTTTGTCTATGTAGAAATGGAAGTTTAGCGACTGATCAAGCCATAGTCCTAGGTATTTGAAGGTGGTGGTTGTCTCTGTGAAATGGTTGTGTAGCTCAAACATAGTTTCTTAGGCTGGCCATATTCCTATTATTTTGGGTTTTGTCATAATAAAACTAAACGGGGATGGAAAGGCTGTTTAATTGCACTAAAGTTTATGCATGTAGAACCCCTGAGAAAAAAAGATGCATGTGCTTATTTTTAGGAAGATTTGCTCACTAAACCTAATTCACAGGTTGACTTGGTTATTAATTAAAAAAAAGTATTGGAATGCTGCTGGCTGGTTGGCCTAGTTTACAAGTTGGTGAGTGCTTTACATTACGGAATTACTCATGTTTGCTCCCTTCAACTGAAATCAGGTAGGGATGATATCGGTGATAAAAAAGACAGTTAACTAGAAAGTATTAATCAGACATTCAATAGATTGTGCTGAGGAGTGTTTTTTATTTTTATTCAAGTTCATAATTCTAGGATATAGTGGCTATGGAAAGTTTACAGAGTAATTTTTCAGGAAAGTTAAACCTTATTTTTTGTTAATTCTGTAGCATAGTGATGGGAGTAAATACTTGTTTTTTTTAAGTTAAAGTATAGTAAGCTCAGTTATTCAAATGATTTAATTTCTGATACGTTACTTGTAGAGACACCGTCAAGTATTGTACTGAAGTTTATTAATGAGTATAAAAGTTACTGCAGTTTATTTAGCTGCATTTTCTTAAATAGCACTAGATTAATTCCTGGTGTTATTAAGCATGATAAGATATTTTAGATATTGGGAAAAATGAACAATGATACTCTACTGGAGAATGAAAGTTTGTCCAGGAAAAAAGTCTGTCTCTTAATGACAGCATATTAAACTGACGTGAAGCATGGACTGAAAAAAAAAAAAGAAAAACAGGTGCCAATAGGTCATAATAAAGAAGTTACAAGGTGTTGGACATACCGTACAAGTAACCACTTGAATACATAAATGTTCACACATCAGAACCAAAAGCAAACCTTCACAGAAATAAGAAAATATTCCTTCCCAAATCTCTCACTGAAAAGTTGCACAATAGCGAATATTAGTACAAAATAAACTTTTACTTTAAGAAACTGCAGTTTTATAGAAAAGTACCTTTTAAGTACAGACAATGAAAATTTGGGTGAGCTAGACCTAGAGTTGACTACATGTCTTCTGAGGAAATGGAGTCATGGTACACAGTAGTCATGCATGGTGGGTACTGGAAAGTGTGCATGTTTATTCCATACTGGAGAATGGGCAAACTGTACATCAACACCCTGACTGGAGAAAGAATGGTCTCCAGCGGGGTATTAATGTACAAGTAATGTCCACTGAAAAAATGAGTCCACCGCTTCATGGCAGCATATCAAGCTGCCGTGGAACACTGACTGCAAAAAAATTAACGTCTGCCATTATTTTATGCTCATTAAGCAACAGTTCTGCTGTTTAGCGAGCATAAAATGTAAAAAAAAAACAGGCAAGAGAGACTGTGTGCGTGTTGTGTGTGTGTGTGTGTGTGTGTGTGTGTGTGTGTGTGTGTGTGTGTGTGTGTGTGTGTGAAAAATTGAGAGAGTGAGAGAGAAAGTGAGAGTGATCTTGCGTGAGTGAATGTGTGTATGAAAGCAGAGGAGACTGTGTGTGTGAAAGGTCAAGAGAGAGAGACAGCGATCTTGCGTGAGTGAATGCATGTATGAAAGCAGAGGAGAATGTGTGTGAGAGAGATTGAGAGGGACAGTGAGAGAGATCTTGTGTGAGTGAATGCATGTATGAAAGCAGAGGAGACTGTGTGTGTACATGTGCGTGTGAAAGCAGAAGAGACTGTGTATGTGAAACAGAATGGGCTCTATGTAAACTTGTTGTGTTTTACTTATTTATTTTTTAAGCACTATATTATTTTTTTATATATTTTTGATGTAAAATGCTTCCTACAACACCATTAACATATACACAGCAAGTTTGAGACATTAAGCAGAGGAACTATTTTGTATTAAAAAATATATATATAAAAATATAGTACTTAAAAAAATAAATAAGCAAGTAAAACACAACAATTTTACAGACAGCCCATTCTCTAAGCACAATAATGCATTAATTACACATAAAAACACACCCTGCTAGGCATTATTGCTTATGTAATACATGGCTTAGAATGAAATAAATCAGGTTCACTGCATTCAGCTATCCAAATTTAGTTTACACTAAAGCTCCTAAGCCAGACCATTACCACAAAAGTACTGCATCTCTCTACAACAAATGTTAAATAAGCTTCACTACCAGCCTTTATCCTGAAAAACTATGAAGATAGGAAAAATGTTTAAACAGTCAATGAATTCATATCATCTTCTGGGAAAAGTGATCAGCTATCCTTCTTACTATCACTAGGTGGGGACTAGAGGTCTGACAAATGATGAGGACTTATACATGTACCCAGCAAATATTGAAGCAGGAGTATGCACGTGGTAGGTAGTCCATGCATATGGTAGGTAGTCCATGCACATGGCAGGTAGTCCATGCACATGGTAGGTAGTCCATCCACATGGTAGGAGTCCATGCACAGACTGCAGACTCGGTTAAGGACCTTTAAACAGAGTAAAAAAAATCCCACAAACTCTCCACAGTTTGTTTGTGTCTTTCGGCTTTTCCCGGTTAGGGGTCGCCACAGCAGAACTCCGGTCTGCTAATGATTGGCAGTAGAGTTTTACGTGCTGGCTTGCCGGGCCTAACGCACAACCTTCAATGAAGGAACGCCCGTTCACACATGTCGCCACACAGAAGATGCTCTAACTGAGAATTGAACGGGCAACGTCTAACTGTGAGGTGACAACACTACTGCAGCACCACCACCGCAGTATATTAGGACTTTATACATCCCATCCTTGGGTTCCCTTGCAGAAATGTGATCAGTTGGTGAACAAAACAGTACTTCATGGAAATTTGTAGGAAGACCAGAAGCATGAGACCGGTGGGCAAGTGAGAGATTGAAAAAAATCTAAAGTTCTCTAAGTTCCACCATGTACTGTGAAGAAGCTATCCTTTTGTCCCTTAATAAAGGTATGGCTAAAACAGAATACAGCTTGGAGGTCACTGAACCAATTCTATAACTTGGGGAGATTGTGGGAGGGCTCCTCAGAATGCAACTCTGTTGAAGGTATTCACGGCTGTAATGTAGCATGTTTCTGTGGTGTTTTAGGTGTTTCTAGCATTTTAGAGAAAAATAGGCAGAATAAGCGGCAGCTGAAAATGCAGTGACTCAGAATGCTATTATGTTAAGGCTCCCAACCATTTTATAACAATGAAGACTGTGTAGATGCCATGTTTATGACTGCTGATAAAGTGTATGTACAAAAACACCTGTACTGCAGCCTCACAGCCTGATTCCAGTACAGTGAAAACAGCATTTCTGTGATACAGCAGCAGAATTTACCAGCAAAATTTGCATTTAAATTTCATTTCTACCTATTCATAATGCAGAACTCTGTATCCTGCTTTTCAGGTTCATCTGGAAGCATAGTAATTTTATACTTACAAATACAGAATGTGAAGATTTACTTGGGTGGCTCAAAATGTTACAACCAAATTGACTGAAACAGTAGCACTGACAATACAACACATATTCTAAACAAGTAATGCTATTATGTTAAGGCTCCCAACCATTTTATAACAATGAAGACTGTGTAGATGCCATGTTTATGACTGCTGATAAAGTGTGTGTGCAAAAAGACCTGTACTGCAGCCTCACAGCCTGATTCCAGTACAGTGAAAACAGCATTTCTGTGATATAGCAGCAGAATTTACCAGCAACATTTGCATTTAAATTTAATTTCTACCTATTCATAATGCAGAACTCTGTATCCTGCTTTTCAGGTTCATCTGGAAGCATAGTAATTTTATACTTACAAATACAGAATGTGAAGATTTACTTGGGTGGCTCAAAATGTTACAACCAAATTGACTGAAACAGTAGCACTGAAAATACAACACATATTCTAAACAAGTAACGAGTCAGAAAGCTTGCCAAAGTTTGAAATTTCTTCGTTTAAGTATCACAACTCATTGCCCTTGGAAAATTAAACAAATCGCAGAAGTGATTTAACTGACTATGTATCGATGTAAAGGTGTTCGCTGAAGATAAATTTCGGGTGCCCAAATAAAAATATGTTCATGTTATATATACAAATGTGAATCAGTCCCACATATGTATATGTACATCTGTATATGACTGCACAACAGTTCACTAAAAAGCAGCGTATCCGACAGCAAGTGATTGAAAAAAAAATTGATCCCCAACCAATTGGAAAACAAGCAAACGAAAAAAAGTTTGAACATGTTTTTTGCACCCCAACATCCCCTGCTAACCATATACATATATATATATATATATATATATATGTATATATATATATAAAATACTGTATATGTGTGTGTGTGTATATATATCTATATATCTATATATATATATATATATATATATATATATATATATATATATATATATATGAGTCCCCTTCAGTAGATCGAACTTTTAAATGTTCGAAGATGATATGGCTGAGACCATAACATCAAACATTTAATAGAGATCCGCGTACAGTGCGGAATGGGAAGATTTCCCTTTTCCACAATCTAGTGCGATCTCGGAGTTGGTATCTTTAAGTAGCAGGGGGTGTGGGGGGAGCAGGGGGGCTTGCCCCCTTGCTATGCAGGTTTAGTTTTGTTCTTCTTTTCTTTATTTTTTTTATGTTTTCTTCAGTTTTTGAACTTTTAAATGTTCAATGTTATGGTCTCGGCCATATCGTCTTCGAACATTTATAAGTTCAATCTACTGAAGTAGATCTATGTACATATATACTCCACAAAACGACAAAAAGGCGAGTGGAAACACAAACGGAGGCAGTTTTTAACTAAGTTAAAAGAGATTTAATACTTCCAAATGAACATAAGCGCTTTCGGCCGAACCAATGTTCAGCCTTCTTCAGACAAACAGCGAAATGTTAGATGCTGAAACCTTATATATTATTAAAATACAAGAATTACCAGTTAAAAACAAGTGCATTTCTTAATTAATTGTTACCATGGCAACCTTAAGACAATATTGCATTTGGTTAATGTGGAACATTGTGTGGTGTTATTTGAAGCAAATGTAAAGAACTATGCTAACACATAAAACTTATAAGTTCCACAATTAGTATCTTATGTTACACTATGAAAATTGATCAATGAATTCACAAATTACGTGCATTCATTTAAAAATATAAACAAGTCCAAATATATTGCGTAAAATTCAAATACTAAATAAATGAAAATAAGGATAGGCCTTTAGGGGATGATTATATACACATACCAGATGTAAAAGTATGGCATCAGGATCAATGACCTATACTAAAATAATAGTCTTATTCGCTAACAAAATGTTTGGATTATATTATCTATTATATGACAACCACTTCAATACACATTTAATAGACAGATTTTCGTTGATTCCTGGAGAAAGATGTGCCCTAGTTCGAATCTGCCACATCAACTCATCGATCTCCAGCCTAATTTGCCATGGACCCCCTCTTATATCTGGTGGTCTTTGCTGCACTATAGCAAAGCTGAAAGTATGCCCTGTGTGTTCCAGGGCATGTTTAGCCAAGGCATTGTTTTCATCATGTCTACTAAGCGTACATGTGTTCGTATATTCTAGTTTTGATTTTACGCTCCGTCTTACCAATGTAAAAAGCTTTACATTGGTTACATAGAGCGACATAAACCACCGACTTTGACTCACAATTAAAGTGATTATTCACTTTGTATGTCTTGTTGTTAATTATAAATTGTGTGCCAACTTTGATGTACTTACATTGCCCACAAGCACCACATTTGTGCATGCCGTGTGACCTGTTAGAAATACCTCTATTCGGTGGTCTCTCTAAGATGGTTTTTAGGTTTTGGCCCCTCCTGTATGTTAATTTTGGTTTTAACCCCAAAATACAAGAAAGGGTATGGTCATGATTTATCACATCCCAGTTTTTATTAAAGATCTCCCTAATTTTAGTGGAATCCAAGGAATAAGTATGTACAAAAGACACACTATAATTGGTGTCATCTTGTCTGTTATTCCCACAAGCACCCATAACAATAGAGGAATTTCCTATATCACCGTTGGCCTCTATCGTGATGTTAGAGGAAAGCAGAGGGGTAAAATGACCATCTCTACGTTTGTTGGAAACTTCCAGTATAATATTGTTGATTAAATAGGAAGGATAACCCCTTGATAGAAACATATTCTTTAGTTTGCTACATTCCATAGAAAAATCCTGATCGTCTGTCACCATGCGTGCTGCCCTTACGAGCTGGCCCTTGATGACAGATCTTTTTTGGTGGTAAGGGTGATTACTTGAAAAATGTAACAAACTATTAGAATATGTGGGTTTTCTAAAAATATTACTTTTAAGCCTTTGATTACTGACATCTTTTGTTAAAAGTATGTCCAGATAGTTAACCTCTGAATCCGCTACATTGAAAGTAAACTCCAAGAATTCAGTCATACTGGTCATTCTTTCGATGAACACGGGTATCAATTCTTTTCCACCCTTCCAAATACAAAAAATGTCATCCTGGTATCTAGTGTACCAGGAGACATGTTGTTTGAATAATTCATCTTTAAATAGATGTTCGGCTTCCCAGTGTGCCAAAACTGCGTTTGCAAATGAGCCACCACAGGGTGAACCCATGGCAACACCTGATGTTTGGAGGTAAAAGGTATTTTCAAACATGAAAAAGTTATTTGACAATACCAATTCCAAGAGTGTTTCACTTAAATAAATGGTATTGTCATCTACTTTCTTGGCATACATAAATTCCCTAACCCAAGTAAGACCTAGTTGTTGTGGTATGACTGTGTACAGGTCCTTAATGTCAATTGTGAGGAAGACCATGTCGACGTTGTACTCAACCATGTTAATCTCTTTTAAGAAGGACCAAGAATCTTTGCAAATGTGCGTCTCTTGTTCTAAAAGTGGTTTTATTATACTATCTACCAATTTAGCGCACGCATAAGTGGCTGAGCCTCTGCCATCAACAATTGGCCTAAAAGGTGGTGCATGTATACGTTTATGCAATTTACGTGTGCCAAAGAGAGTTGAAATTCTTGGTGCTGCCATCTGTAAGTATTGATATGTGCTTAGGTCCACAAAACCTTCCAAAAACAAATCATTTAGAACATTATTGATCCTTCTATAAGCACCATGTATTTCATTGAGAGATACCTCCTTATATACAGGTGTGCTCAGATGCTCAAGCATGTATTCCACATACTTGTAGTGATCCATTAATACCACCCCCCCACCCTTATCCGGTTTCATGACCCGGATATTGCAGTCCCTAAGCAACCGAAGGAAATCCCATTCTAATGTAGTAATATTGTTGGGATGCCTTTGGTTACTATACGTGACCTGGTTCTTAATTGCCCAAAGGTCAATCTCACACATTTTTTCAAAAACTGCTAAAATAGGATGAAGGGGTGGATTATAGGTGCTGGAAACCCTTAAAGTGTTAAGGATTGGGGTATCGTTACCCATTAAAGAATTGAGGTTAAGTTTCCTAACATATATTTTGAGATCGATTAGTGTTCTGCCAATATCTATATACTGTCCTGGAACAAAGGATAAATCCTTAGCAAAAAAGTCAACCATGTCCTGATGGATATCAATAAGTGTGTAGTTATACACAGTGAAATCTCTACAAGAACTGGCCAAAACAATCGGTTCAAGTCCAAAACTGGGAAGTTGGATCATCTCTTCCTCCCCCGTCTCTTGTTCTTCGCGTTGTACGTTGTCTGGCCCCTGGTGTGGTTGGTGACGTGGTAACTGTTGGCCTGGCGAAAATCCTGGCCCGCATGTTGGTTTGTGTTACCCACAGGGTAATCCTCGACTTGATTATTGTCCATAGGATTATGCCCTGGTACATTGGTTTGGTCTAAATTACTAGCACCAGCACCATTATTGTTAAGCCTTGGGCTCCTTCTGGTGCCCTGTCTTTGTCCAACAGGAATTTCTTGAATATTGTCATTACCAGTACTATTTGTGGAATTTGTTACGTTGTTTAATTCCACATGGTTGTCATCCTCGTTATAAGATCGATGAGTTGATGTGGCAGATTCGAACTAGGGCACATCTTTCTCCAGGAATCAACGAAAATCTGTCTATTAAATGTGTATTGAAGTGGTTGTCATATAATAGATAATATAATCCAAACATTTTGTTAGCGAATAAGACTATTATTTTAGTATAGGTCATTGATCCTGATGCCATACTTTTACATCTGGTATGTGTATATAATCATCCCCTAAAGGCCTATCCTTATTTTCATTTATTTAGTATTTGAATTTTACGCAATATATTTGGACTTGTTTATATTTTTAAATGAATGCACGTAATTTGTGAATTTATTGATCAATTTTCATAGTGTAACATAAGATACTAATTGTGGAACTTATAAGTTTTATGTGTTAGCATAGTTCTTTACATTTGCTTCAAATAACACCACACAATGTTCCACATTAACTAAATGCAATATTGTCTTAAGGTTGCCATGGTAATAATTAATTAAGAAATGCACTTGTTTTTAACTGGTAATTCTTGTATTTTAATAATATATAAGGTTTCAGCATCTAACATTTTGCTGTTTGTCTGAAGAAGGCTGGACATTGGTTCGGCCGAAAGCGTTTATGTTCATTTGGAAGTATTAAATTTCTTTTACTTATTTAAAAACTGCCTCCGTTTGTGTTTCCACTCGCCTTTTTGTCGTTTTGTGGAGTTTACTGGTTGAATTGTTAGTGCTATGTACATATATATCTATCTATATATATATATATATATATATATATATATATATATATATATATATATATATAAAACTATATATACTAACTCAGAGACTGCAAGACAGTGGGGAAAGAGTATATTCTCCAGTCCCCACTGTGCCAGAATCTTGCATTGAAAAAAGCCAGTAAGTACAATCAGCTGATTTTTGATAAGCTGTACTGGCTTTTTTCAATTCTACAAGTTGGCTTGTTGATTGGTTGAATGTAACCCCATATATGTGTATGTGTATGAGTGTATATTTACAATTTCTAGGTATATGAATCCCAACAATTTCTGGAGATATAACTCAACATTTATAGCAAGCCTCCTAATTATCTCATGCAATCAAAAATCACAACTAGGTATCTACATTCCCTGGCAAAATTATAAGTGCGTGGGGGATTCTTCTCGGATGAGTTATTTTTGAGTAGAGGAACCAGGCAAGGGTGTCTTCTTTCCCTTTGCTATTTGTGTTATATTTAGAACCATTGGCAAAGAAAATAGGGGACTCAGAAATTCAAGGATATAATTGGTATGGTAATCAAGAAAAGTTGGTTTTATTTGCAGTTATTATTTTATACCTGATAAAACCAGAAAAGGACATTTAAGTGTTGTGGAACATTTTCAGACAGTTTCAGGTCTTTTCATATACAAAATAAATGAAGATAAAACAAAGGCAATAGCTCTAAACTATGAACCTACAAAAATTGATTCAGTAATACTCATATTTATGGGGACATGATACAATGAAGTACTTAGAAGTATGGATTAAAAAGGCTTCTGTTATGGCAGCTAAGGATATGTGGGAAGAGACTAAACAAAAGATAATACAAAATTGGAAGCTCTGTTTTATGGATGTGGATAGCAAGATAAAAGTAGTTAAAAATGCTTTTAGTTTTATACACAGTTCAGGCATATTTTTATCAACCAGAAGAGAAGTTTCAGATAGTAATTAATAAAGAGTTAAAGAATTTTATCTGGGAGGGGAAGAAGGCAAGAGTCAAGCCGGATAAGGTGATCTTTCCAATACCCCCTGCTAACCATATATATGGTGATTTGGGTTTACCTAATGTTAAGAGGTATTTCAGAGCTACAGTGGATATAAAAAGTTTACACACCCCTGTTAAAATGCCCGGTTTTTGTGATATAAAAAAATGAGACCACCATAAATCATTTGAAAACTTTTCCCACCTTTAATGTGACCTATAAACTGTACAATTCAATTGAAAAACAAACAAATCTGTTAGGGGAAAAATATAAAAAATAAAAAACGTACACTATGCTGGTTGCATAAGTGTACACACCCTTAAACTAATACTTTGTTGTGTATGCACACCCTTAAACTAATACTTTGTTGAAACACCTTTTGATTTAATTACAACATTCAGTCTTCTTGGGCAGGAGTCTATCAGCATGGCACATCTTGACTTGGCAATATTTGCCCACTCTTCCTTGCAAAAGCACTACAAATCTGTCAGATTGCGAGGGCATCTCTTGTGCACAGCCCTCTTCAGGTCAACCCACAGACTTTCTATTGGATTTAGGTCTGGGCTCTGGCTAGGCCTTTCCAAAACTTTAATTTTCTTCTGGTGAAGCCATTCTTTTGTTGATTTGGATGTATGCTGGGGTCACTGTCATGTTGAAAAGTGAAATTCCTCTTCATCTTCAGCTTTCTAGCAGATGCCTGAAGGTTTTGGGCCAAAAGTGACTGGTATTCGGAACTGTTCATAATTCTCTCCACCTTGACCAAAGCCCCAGTTCCAGCTGAAGAAAAGCAATACTGCCACCACCATGCTTCACCGTGGGGATGGTTTTCTTTTGGTGATGCAAAGTGTTGTTTTTGCGCCAAATATACCTTTTGGAATTGTGGCCAAAAAGTTCAACCTTGGTCTCATCAGACCATAACACATTTTCCCACATGTTTTGGGAGACTTAATGTATTGTTTTGCAAATTTTAGCTGGGCCGGGATGTTTTTCTGTGTAAAAAAAAGGCTTCCATCTTGCAATCCTACCCGATAGTCGAGACATATGGAGAATATGGGAGATTGTTGTCACATGTAGTACACAATCAGTACTTGCCAGAAATTCCTGCAGCTCCTTCAGTGTTGCTGTAGGTCTCTTGGCAGCATCCTTTACCAGTTTTTGTCTTGTCTTTTCATCGATTTTGGAGGGATGTCCAGTTTTTTGCAACCTCACTGTTGTCCCATATTTTCTCCACTTTTTGATGACTGTCTTCACTGTGTTTCATGGGTATATCCAAAGCTGTGGAAATTTTTTTGTACTCATCTCCTGAATGATACTTTTCAACAACGAGATCCCTTTGATGCTTTGTAAGCTCACTGCGAACCATGGCTTTTGCTGTAGCAGGCAACTGAGTAAATGTCAGGAAAATCCTACTAGGACAGCTGAACTTTATTTGGGATTAATCAGAGTCTCTAATTGATGGCAGGTGTGTACCCAAGAAGACTGAATGCTGTAATTAAATCAAAAGGTGCTTTAACGAGGGGCGAAGCCTAGATGGCCAACTGAGAGTAGTGAATTTTGAGTGTTCCATAAACTAGTATAATAATATAGGAAAATTTTATTATTTTCAAGTTTAAAATGTCAGAAATCTATAAATAAACTACTAAACTACATAAATTTCAATTTTGGTGGAGATATACAAAAATTTTCCTGTCAGGTAACTTGGAGATATATTGAGTCACTGAATATGAACAATTCAAGGAATTCTCATCCAGATGCTGCTTTGAATAAGGAACTGCAATTGATGATATCTACCTTGCAGGAACTATCTTTGAAGATGGATGGCTTTAAAAATGACATAGAAAACCTCAAATTAAATTCTCAAAAATAGATTGATGCTCTTAAGGAACTATTACAGCAACACCATACAAAAATAACAAATATAGAGACGTCTCTAAATGACATTGAAGGGAAACTCAAAGAGGAGGAATTCCAAAAAGAATTTCTGCTTAAACAGAATACATGGCTGCTTAACAAAAATAGATGACTTAGAAAACAGGGAAAGGAGAAACAACAGAAGGATCTTTGGTCTGCCTGAAAACACTGAAGGAGAAGATATTATTTTATTCTTAACAACCTGGATTCCTAATTTTTTAGACTTGACAGAGGGACTTTCATTTGGAATTGAAAGGGGGCATAGAGCACTGAGGTAACCTGCTTCTAACTCAACAAATACTCCACCTAGATCCATAGTTATAAAATTTCTTTCATTTCTGGATAAGGAACTAATATTAAAATCTGCTTGGAGAAAATCACCCTTAAAATACAATCAAAGCCTGATAAGGCTATGATTATTCTTCCAGAATACTAGAATAAAGGAAAAAAGTCCGGTCAATAATACAACTGTTGAAACAAAACAACATTAAAACATAGCTGGCCTTTCCAGCCAAGATAAAAATACTTTTTCCCAATGAAATGAGAACCTTTAATGACTTAGAAGAAGCTACTATATTCATCAAAAACAACAACATAGTGTCTATCCCAGAAGAAATGGAATGGATGGCCCCTACTCTTAAAAGAATAAAAGAAACAAATCCTTGGACTGATGCTAGAAAGAAGAAACAAAAAACTGATTCCAAGATAGCCGTCCCAAAAAAATAACTCTTACTTTCTCAAAGTATCAACTGATATGGTACATCACTTGTCATCTGTTTTTTATTAAAAAAAAATTAGAGTTTCTTAAACAACTAAGAAACAGTAATGATTTATTCAGACTGTTCAAAGAATCCAGCAATTCGTCACAAACAAAGGTAGGTCAAGATGGGTTACTATTTACATCATATATAAGCCAAACAAAGCAACATACAATACAAACATAGAAGTTTCTATTCCCCTACTTGAACTCAGTCAATACTTAACTTGTTCCTTTTTCATTGATTTTACTTATAATAATTTAAGTAATTAATTAACTAATTCAACAAGGTACCATTCATCAAAGTTCAGACTCAAATGTAACAAATTAACATCATATATAATAGTAACAGTAGAGTGTTTTGAAAAAAAAATGCTGTCATGAAGACTAATGCTTTCTTCAGTTAAAGTATGATTTAGAAATGTCATGTATATCATGGTTAAATAATAGTAGCAAGCTCTTAGTACAAATGTCATCATTATTCTGTCTAAATATAGTTAATATCAATTATAGCAGGTATCACAACTACGAGTGCTGTTTGATCAGTCCTGATATGGTGTGAGTGGATGCAGCTGTGTCTGGCAGCTAGTACAAATGTCATTATTATTCTGTCTAAACTTAGTTAATATTAATTATGGCAGATATCATAGCTTTGAGTGCTGTTTCATCAATCCTGATATGGTGTGCATGGATGCAGCCATGTCTGGCAGCTAGTACAAATGTCATTATTATTCTGTCTAAACATAGTTAATATTAATTATGGCAGGTATCATAGCTTTGAGTGCTGTTTGATTAAGCCTGACATGGTGTGTGTAGATGCAGCTGTGTCTGGCAGCTGTTGTATGTCGCCGTTTACATCTCGGGGAAGCTGTGGGTTCTGGCTTTATATTGAGGTTTACTGATGCTTGTGTATTAGGAAGAGTCATTTGGTGTTTTAGCCTGGATCCAGGGGAAGGGGGTGGATAAAACTGTGATTTGGGATATTTTGGCAGAGAATTGTTTGTTTATACATCTCCTGAGTAAGAGGTGAGAAGGCTGGAAGAATGTGTTATCTCTTGTTGTGGGTGGTTTTGTTTTTTTTTTTTGTTTGTTTGTTTTTATTTGTTTGCTCTCCGTTCTTTTCCTGGCTGCTGTCTCACTGAAAGGGAGGGAATTAAGGCTTGAAGTTGCAGTGAAGTGAAGCTTTGCTTCAGGTGCATCATGAGCTTCTGGTATGTAGTACACAGACACACTAACAGAAAAAAATGTTCCCAGGTTGCTATGGTAGCAGAGACATGGTGACGATAATGCTTAATGCCTCTGAGGAGCCTCTGAGATGATTCTCGGCAATGATGTTTTTGGTTTAAAATATATATATATATATATATATATATATATATATATATACATATATAATAAAAGGGCTGTTTTAAACCACATGTATACATATTGATGGTCTCCCAACACTTCATTTAGCTCATTAAGATGATTCTTGATAAAAATAAATAAATAAATAATAATAAGCACAATTTTATATTTAAAATGCATTTTGTTCCAAAAACATTAAGGACTTACATAAGAGTGGAAGTCTGAGTTATTGTGAAAGACTAAGAGCACTTGGTCTTGTGCAGTACCCTTTGCAGTGGTCTGGGAGGTGAGCTTGCTCGGACATGTTGGGCATATGGGGATAGCTGATTCTAGGGGTGTTTGGGGTTGCCGGGAAGTGCTAGAGAGTCATCAGATTTCCTTCATGGACGTATCTGTGGGAATGGAAAGTGTGTTGAGTGGTTCATTGGCAGAGTGGCCACTGCATGGAACAGGCTGGTAAAATGGAACAGGACAAATAGTGGTTTGGATATTTTAAGACCAGCCTGGAAACACACCACATGAACTAATGAGTGGTATTCTGCCAAAACTGGATGGGCGTTGTTGCCCGTGCTTGAAGTACTGATATGTGTGTATTTAAGGATGGAAATATGCTTATAACAAATAAGAAACTAGAAGGGTCTCACAATTTAAAGTCTATGGACTTATAAACATGCTTAGAAGGAGCTAATAATAAGAATAAGCATTATAGCTTGTGGTCTCTCAAATAACTAAGCAACAGTCAAAAAAAAAAACAATAGTTATGTAATGTATGATTTTAGTAAATCTAGACATAAAATATATAATTGTCATATAAGATGAAGCAGTCTGCTGAATTTAGATATTAAAGACAGGATTTAATAACATGGGCTTGTGTAATGACATACACTATAGTGAACATCAAGGGGAACCATGAAGATTTTCTTACATAAGTAAATATGCATAACAAGTCATGTAATTGCTTTAACTTGAATTGTAGTTTTTGTAACCCATCTTGACCATACATAATACCGAAGCGTTTACCAAGGTAACTAATGTTTTATACATGACATCAAACTGATAAAGATGTTCAAGAGAAACAATAGAAGCCTGAACTTGAAATGTCACAGAATGTAACAATCATATTCTGAACAAATAGTATGAAACTGACAATAGACAGTTTAATAGCATGGGCTTGTGTATAATAACACTACTGTTTTAACTCGTCATAAATGACATGCACTATATTGAATATCAAGGGGAAGCATGATGATTTTCTCATATAAATAAATGTGCATAACAAGCCATATAATTGCTTTAACTTGAATTGTGGTTTTGTAACCCATCTTGACCATACATAATACTTAAGCTGTTACCAAGGTAACTAATGTTTTATGCATGACATCAAAATGACAAAGGTGTTCAACTGAAACAATAGAAGCCTGAACTAGGAATGTCACAGAATGTAACAATCACATTCTGAACAAATAGTATTAAATTGACAATAATCACTCAGTTTAACCTTTGCTGATTATACAAAAATAGAATGTTGCCATTTAAATCTAAAAACGTTCAGTATATGCCATAAAATGGCAATTTATGAATATGGAAAGGGAACTTGCAATTATTAATCACAATAAGTGAATTTGTTGTTTTTAACCTATAATTTCACTCATTTTGTAATAAGAAATGACAGATATGAAAATCTTTATGTGTAGGAAATGGGGGGAGAGAGATGCACTGATAATTAAAATACACTAACTTTCATCAATGTTCAAATAAAACAAACTTGATGCTTTAAGTAAGTTAGCAATAAACAAAGTGATTACTTAAATGCTGGCAAACAATGAAATATATCTTCTGATATATCCAGTAAAATACATTGTATTATAAACATTAGGTATACATATTATCACCATCTATTTATATTAAGTAATACGTTTTGAAGGACTTCATCAATAAGGGTGAATGTTAAACAACTGTGTGCTATAATCTTTTACTGAGGTTTTATATATGATACATCCTGCTTTACTATGATTGAATTGCTTGTCATCTATCTTTCATGTAAATATTAATTGCTTATACAATAAGTAGACATTTATATTGTATTAAATTCTGTCTAATCTACAATAGTACTATATCTGTTCAAAATAACATAAATATTGCTTATTCCTATTACAAATATTCTCCATATGATAATTCAATTTATGGAGCTCAGATGTTCTGGATTGCCAAGGTATGAGTGATAATCTGATGGATTTAGGTTTATCTATCAGATTAGGAATGATTTTCATTCCATGGCTAGTGCGAATCTCAGTTTTGTTAACATTTATTAATTTAAATTTGTTATTTCACAAAAACATTTTAGTATGCCTGGCCAAAACATTACTTTATTGGTAAACACTCAAAGTACAAAACTGATAACTTTAAAAGCTCAAACATATGATTAATAGTTATCAGAGGAAAATGTTTAATAGTCACAATAAAACAAAAAATACATAGTCAGTAGAGTCATGTGGAGAAAAAAATACATAGTCTAAATAACCTAAGATGGATTTAACTTTATCTTTAAATACCAATGGCTTAAACAATCATAGCAAAAGATCAAATCTACTGAAATATATAAAACTGAACAAAGCACAAATTGTCTTCCTTCAAGAAACTCATTTCAAAACAAATGACAATTACAAATGGAATCCTAAGGAATACACAATATTGGCACAATCCACTTATAAGACAAAGACAAAATGGGTAACAATTTTAAGGAAAACAAATGAGATTAACCCAGAAATCATTTATAAGTATGAAGATAAAGAAGGCCTTATGGCATTAGTAACAGTTAAATATATTAACAGAATATGGCCCCTAGCTAATCTATACCGGTTGACAGGCATTGGAACAGGAACAGTTGGATTTCATTCCCAATAATTATAAAGGCAACTTAATATTAGGAGGAGATTTTAACTGTATATTTGATATTTCTGAAACTACAAATAAAAGATGGCTGTGTACATCTGCTGTATCAAAAGCTTTAAACAAGTGGGTAGAATCATTTCATCGTGTAGATACTTTCAAATTTAAAGAAGATAAATCTTTGTTGTTTCCCATCAAGATCACAGATTTGGTACCCCAACTAGAATAGATAAAATATTTGCTGCCCATGACTTACATTCTAAATTCATTATTTTTCAATCACTCCCTGTCCCTTTTCAGACCACAATTCATTAATACTAAAACTTCAAAATGGGTACAAACCATTAATCTTTAACTCCAGAATTCCAGCATATATAACTAAAATTAAAGAGTTCAAACCTTGGTTATTATCTGAATTACAATTCTTCTTAGATATTAATTACACCACAGAGATAAATAAAATAATGATATTGGACTCATTAAAAGCTTACATATATATTAAAACCCTAACTTGGTATAAATAAAAATCAGAGAATGGGATTCTGAATTATTAGATCTACAATCCAAACTTTTGTCAGTAAAAGCTGAAAAAAATCAAAATCATTTGGAGATGAAAAAGAAAGTAGAAGTATTAAACAATAAATACAATGAAATTATAACACATAAAACTAGTTTAGCTTTAGAAAAACTAAAAATTAATACCTTGGCCACTTCTCCCAAATATCTACATAATTTATGCACAAGAATCAAAATATAATCAAAAGCTAACGACATTAAAAGCATCTTCCATGAAATGACAGGGAAAAATGTCTCGGATATAGGTGACATTCTTGATGCTTATAGAAATTACTATATGGAACATTTCCAAAAAGAAAATATACATATTGATCAATTAAATCTAGATGAAAAATGTTCTTATATAAAAAAAAACAGAAAAATGAAAACTAGATCTGCAAGCACCCATATCCTACAAAGAAATTACAGATACAATAAAAGAGGGCAAAAATAATAAAGCTCCAGGTACAGATGACATAATTATGGAAATATATAAACTTTTTCCTTCAAAGATACTATCCCTCTTCCATAAAACTCTATTAGAAATTCAGTCCCAAGCTTTAATACCACCCTCTTAGAGATATTCCTTAATCACACCAATCCTAAAGGAAAGCAAATCCTCATATAGATCTATATCATTATTAAATAATGACTATAAGATATTCATGACAATATTAACTGCCAAAAAAATACCACTATCCAAAACAATAAATAATGATCAAACTAGATTTATACATCATAGTCACACACATGACAATATTAAAAGGATAATTTCTCTTATAGATTATGTTAATAAAGAAAATAAACACTCATAATTGGCTTAGATATAGAGAAAGCCTTTGATTCCCTAAATTGGGACTATTTATTCAAAATCCTAATGTTATTTGAATTTCCTGCATCCTTTGTTCATCTCCTAAAGAATATATATACAAATAATTATGCATATGTCAAGTTAGGTCCTTTTACCTCTGAATCTATACATATAACAAAAGGCACTAAACAAGGATGTCCCGTGTCACCGATTCTATTTGCTCTGGCTGTTGAAATATTGGCAGATTCAATTCGTAACAATATAAAAATTAAAGGAAGAGATATTTATGAACAATACAATTCTAAAGTAATGATATTTACTGATGACATATTACTAACATTATCTAATACAAAAGAGACATTAGAAGAATTAGATATATTAATTGACAAATTTCACCATGACTTCAGGACTCCATTTCAATAAATCAAAATCAAAATTTTTATTTTTAAATAAAAAAAAGAGCTGCAGACTAAGGGGGATCAAATCATAGGGAAACAAGAATCTACCTTAAAATATCTAGGAATTGAGTTATGCAAGGATAATAATGAATTAGTCTCAAAAAACTACAATAATATCATCAATACAATTAAAATCTCTGTGGAAAAATGGAACAGCATAATATTAACATTTGAAGATAGACTACAGTTAATAAAATGGTTTTACTGCCCAAGATCCTATATATAGTCTTGGCAATACAACTGTTACCAAAAAGGAATATAATTAAAGAAATAAATTCATGCCTAAAAAATTTTTTATTGTTTCCCAAAAGAAACAGAGTAGCTTTAATACATAATATCAGACCATGGAAAAGGGAGGATTAAACTTCCCTGATATAAAAACATATATAAAAGCATCAATATCTAAAACAATTTCAGATTAGATAAGTCCAAATTACTCTGCAAATTGGAAAGAATTACTAACTGTAGTATCAATAAATGAATTTGATTTATAAAACAATTTTCAAATAACAGATAAAAACAATTTGCCATGGCACATATGTATTAGTATGCAATATAACATAACTAAACCCACTAAAACTCGTATGATTAATTATTACATTGACTCATTTAGGAAAATTATTAATGCAAATATAGATTTAAAAATCTGGTTTGATCTTTAAACACCATTTATAGTCACAAAGAACTTTCCACATAAAATATATAAACAAATTATTAATTCCTGGAAACAAAAAGGATTTGTTTGTTGGCTCCAATGTATCAAAGAACTAAAAGTTTTAGATATGCAAGTAATAAAAACAACATACAAAATTCCACAACCGGACTGGCTAACTTTACAGAGTATTTTGTCATATTCACAAGATTTAAGTAGAATAATTAACAATTCTTCATTTAAAGAAATACCTAAACTTACGAAATACATACATGAAATCATATATAATGACTTTGACATGGGAAATAGTATTTCAAAATTTTATAAAATATTGATAAGCTATAAAACAACACCCAAAACCTCATATTGGAAATATATAACAAAAGGACACTCAATAGAGTTAACTGAAGAAATTAAAACAAATATCTTCCTATCAATAAAATATACATCCTTTACACAATACTGGAAAGTTTTTATTTGGAAATGCTTGCACAGAGCATTCTTAACCCCAGACAGAATCAGTAAAATTAGTTCTTCCATAAAAGGAATATGTTGGAGATGTGAGCAAATACACAATGCAGATTGGAACCACATTTTCTTTAATTGTGTTAAAATTAAGCCATTCTGGAATGGTATCAATAACTTTCTACAAGCTTTATTTAATGAATCATTTTATTTAACTAAAGCTCTTGTATTATTAAATGTGAATGAAGGTCCTCATTTGAATAGGTCAAACATGTATCTAGTATGGACTATACTTACAATTTTAAGGAAGTGCAAGACGATGGAAGACAAACACAATACCAACTTTGAAAGACCTCTACAGCCTACTGAAGACCACAGCATTATTGGAAATTAAAATTAAAGAACTAAGAATTTATCCAAAGCCATTTATCAACAATCCTTGGGGAAAAGTCTTATCTTTGATTGACATTATACAATAATTGATCAGACACTCTGATAATGGATTGGACATACTTATAAAGTAACTGTATACATTAAGATCTACTATAGTGTCAGGCTAATGTAAATAGTGTACACAGTTATTTAAGATGTTATGTATAAATACTATGGAATTTATTCAAATGTATTTGAAAAATAAAAAAAAATTTAAAAAGGTGCTTCAACAAAGTATTAGTTTAAGGGTGTGTACACACAACAAAATATTAGTTTAAGGGTGTGCACACTTATGCAACCAGTATATTGTACATTTTTAATTTTTTATATGTTTTCCCCTAACAGATTTGTTTGCTTTTCAATTGAGTTGTACAGGTTATAGGTCACATTAAAGGCGGGAAACGTTTTGAAATGATTTATTGTGGTCTCATTTTTTATATCACAAAAAACTGGCATTTTAACAGGAGTGTGTAAACATTTTTTATCCACTGTATGCATTTAAGGATCCTTTTCATAGCACAAGCAGAAAGCTATAATTCAAAGTGGAAAGGCATGATGATGAAACAGGGGGAAGCTCAAGAAAGAAGGAGAGACTGAGACTTTGGATGCAGACCCTTAAGGAGAATAACAATAAACATGCAGTACATTATATTCATAAAGTAGGAGAAAGTATTCTAAGAGCTATGTCAACACAAGAATGGAGAAAGGAGATTCTGTCAATAGGGATTATTGCAGTTAGTGGTACAGAGAATAGACAAGAAGGGGCTGGAATTTACTGGACAAAACTGGCAAAAGAACCAAGGTATTGGGAACAAATAAATAGTGAATGGTAACAGAATGGGAAGAGGCCAAGAAGGCATATGGACTGCAGGCTAGAGACTGCCTTCCCTATCAGAGGTTGATATCAGAGTATAAGCAAAGGGAAACAGAAACAGAAACAGAAAGGGGAATCCTACATGAAAGGGGAATCCTACATGAAAAACCTGCACTGGTTGAGTTTTTAGTTGAATCTACAATAGAAGCTGCTGTTAAAAAGGGATAATTAATAGGGTATATAAAACACTGCATGATAACTACAGGAATCAATCATAGGAGGTCAGAAAGGATTGAAAAATGAGATTAGAAAAGCAATTCACAAAGAAACACTGGGGGTTATATGTACAGCTCCCAAATATGCAACAATGATTTAGGATTTTTGCCTGAAGTGTTTGCACAGATACTTTTATACCCCAAGCAGATTCCAAAGATTTTTTTCCTCAGGTAGATGGTAAATGTTAGAGGTGTAATAAGGAAGAAAGAGGTACATGGGTGCATATGTTTCTGAAGTATAATAAGTTGTCAGACTTTAAAAACTTCTCACTGAATACTCTGTCAGGAATACTGGACGAGTAAATGAGTGTAACTAAGGAAAATATTTTTCTGAGATGGGATACAGGATCTGAATTGACTAGAGAAAGTAAGGCCTTGTTAAGTTTAATTCTGTTGGTTGCCAAAAAAGTAATTACTAGAAAATGGAAATCAAAGTCTAAACTAACCATACCTGAAGAAGTGAATATTTTAACAGAGATAAAAGAACAGGACGTAGGATCTTTAAAAAAGGGTAGAAGTAAATTACACAGAAAAAATTGAAAATTTTGGGAACAATACAAGAATATAACTGTTTTAACAGAGGAATGAGGTTTAAGAAAAGAGAGAAATTGAACAATTTATGTATTGTTGGATTGACTATATTGTACAGAAAGATATATGTGATGTATAATGTTTGCAAATGTTAGAACTGTTTTAACAAAGGAATAAGGTTTAAGAAAAGGGAGAAATTGAACAATGTATGTATTGTTAGATTAGCTGCAGTGGTGGTGCTGCGGTAGCGTTGTTGCCTCACAGTAAAATGTTGTCCTGTTCGATTCTCAGCTAAAACATCTTCTGTGTGGAGACATGCGTGAATGGGCATACCTTCGTTGAAGGTTGTGCGTCAGGCCTGGCAAGTCGGTATGTAAAAATCTACTGCCAATCATTAGCGGACCGGAGTTCCGCTGTGGCGACCCCTAACCAGGAAAAAGCCAAAAGATGCAACAACATGTATTGTTAGATTGACTATATTGTATAGAAAGTTATATGTGATGTATAATGTTTGCAAATGTTTACTTATTAATATGGTTTGGTTGCTTTTATATTAATTCAAGTTTGCCTGTGTCATAAGTGATAATTCAATAAAGGTGCTTAAAAAAAGTTACATTTGTGTCTCCTATCCTATCAAACCACCAAATAATAAATTTATTCAAACAAGTACAATGGTATAATAAATCTGTCAGATTTACTAATATATTCAAAATAACTCAGATTGAACTGGTCAAAATACATTACCTATGCTCAATTAAAAACAACCAACAAAATCTTCCATCAACCAACAAAGGTTCCATCTATAGCCAATCTTCTCACTGGTACACTCCTTCCAAAGAATTAAGATCCAAAGACCAATTGCTAATTAACACCCAAAAATCATACAATATGAATGGTGACACTGTTTTCTCGTTCTATGTAGCCAAGCTGTGGAACAGCACTTTCAAGACAATTATGCATGCCAGAAATCTGTGTACTTTAAAAAACACCTGTAATTATACTTCTCAGCCATGATGGCTCTGCTTCTGCTACTCTTTACCAGGCTTAATACTTCCTACATCTGCTGTGTCCAGTACAAACTAAACATGTTATGTCAGGGCTACACTCTACCATTTTGCATGAGTTTATTACCATTACTTGAACAGCAAAAATGCCAAATCACAAAAGGATGAACTGTTTAATTGATTACATAAACAGATAAAGACAGTATAAATCAATAATTGATTTTCACAGGACAAACTCACCCCCCACGACCCACGTAACATATACATGTACACATACCAACGTAGAGATGGCACAGCACTGGGGAAAACCGAAAACTTCATGATCTCTTGTGACTAACAATCTTACACAAAAAGTAACCATGTGTGTGCAATAGAGAATGAATCCAACATAATATTCAGCGATTCACACTTCAGCTAAACCAACTTTCAACTAAACTATCTGAAACCTCTTGCATGGCTACAGCAGTACCTTCAGCAAGAATTTACTATCAGTAACCAAGTACTAATTGCTGTTACATACAAACGTCTTACTACCTACTTACTCTCCACATACTGCCCAGTGAGCATTATGCGGCCTCTAACTATTCTGTTTTAATTTTTTATATTTACTAAAAAAGAATCAATATCGCAAATATTTTAATGTAGAATTGAATATTTCTTATATATGTAGTTTGTACCAAAGTATGTCAAAAGCTATCTTAAACAGGCAGCCTTGCCTAAATGTCCACATTGATGGACTAGGCTACACTTCTAGTAGCTTGTATAGCCTCAAATGTTTGGTATCCTCAAATGCTTGTTACTGATACTGGTATAACTATAAAATACCTTGTATTAGTACTTTCTATAACTATAAATAGCTTACATTACTATGTACTGGAGTTTTTCTCCCCTAGCCTTTGTTGAAAGGGGTTTTATATACCCAACACATTTTCCTAGTAATATTCCTAATCTTATTCATACTCATATTCAGAATGTTCTCCACCACCCTTCTCCACACAAACAGCAGAAATACCCTTTGGGGTTTTATTTATTACCTCTTTATCCATATTTATGTTCTCGCCTAGTCACCCCAACTCAAACTGTTATCGATCAGAACTGCCCATCTTAAAAGTCTGTAGCATCAACAACAAATATTACCACCAAGAACCTTGATATTAAACAGACATCATGGCCTATACAATGTTTGGCTGAATTCTGGTATGCCCATCCCAGTCACCTATCAGACTTACAGCTAATCATTAGACTCCTCTAAACCATACATGAAGACTTTTTTCACTTCCCCTTACCAAGAAAACCACTGTCCTGGCGTCAGCAGAATTAATCAACTGCCTATCCCTTTACTATAAGTCAGGTGTTGCTGATGTGATACACCAGTCAGCCATTGCATAAGAAGCATCTGGATGGAGGCTTACTGATGAGTACTAAATGGACTGCCTTTCAGTCATGCTACACTCTAATAAAGTAGAAATAGCTTCATTTGCACTCTAGACTCTGATGGTCCTAAAGTGGTGGTCTTGAATGGGATATATGAACTATCTGCACCTTAAGATCAGAAAAAGTGCTCTGTAACAAATCATAAAGCCACAAATCATGAAATTGAATTCTCTAACATCAAAGTACAATATATTTTATATATCACACAACTTAGGCCAACACATTTCATTCAGGTTATTATATATCACAACTTAGACCAACCCATTTCATTCAGGTTTAAGGCTAAAACTATGTGCTGCTAGACCTAGTCCTAGCAACAATCTGGGGTTTGATTCCCACCCACAGCCTCTGTTTGCCTACAATGTATCTGTGAGCAAACCACTTGAATAGATATTGCTCCCATGTCATCTCTTGAAAAGGAACTGTGCATCCACGGGGTTACCTAGTCAACAAATGTTTATTTATTTATTATTTATTTATTTATTTTAAGTAATTACTGTTATTATGTCAATTGGCTGAGAGCTGTGCATTGAATTCCACCAGATGCAAATTCACAGCTGTTTGCGAATGGA
>NC_056735.1:761561296-761571296 GCF_019279795.1 Protopterus annectens | reverse complement strand
ATATCCTACAGCCCTGCAACTTCTTTTTTCCTTTTCAATTCCTACTTCCCCGCTACCTGCCATCAATAAAATATAGATCCCTTTATTTAATCATACTACTCCTCAGCTTATTCTGTATACTTCTTCTTCAACTGGGCCATCTCTCATCTTACTATGACTCAATAATAGCTCTCAAAATCTCCCTCCAACTTTGTCCCAACCACCTACTGATACCCCTCACACTCTCCACATATTGCATCAAACCTGTTTAATGATGCCCCTCACCTTTACTTCAAATATAGACTAACTCCATTTCAATGCAAACCAGAACAACATTAAGAGTACAAATACTCTCTAAAATATTAATAATTCCCCAACATACTAAAATCCTTCTAGGAGGAGATATTCACACTAATCCTGGTCCCACATATCACAATAAACATTAAGACAATTCTCTTCCACAAACTACTCTAAACCCACACCCTGGCTATCTAACTTTAACTGCCATAAATATTAAAAGCATAAGAAATAAAACTGTTAAATACATGCCTGGATTACCTAACATAAACCAGATATTCTCACAGTAACTGAAATTTGCCTTAAATCCAGCATAAATTACTCTGAAATTACCCATCCCAGCTATAATATCATCTGTAATGATCGTGTAAAGAGGAAAGGTTGTAGAATTGCTTTAACATTTCCCAGCAACTACCATATTTCTCCCTACAACAAACCAATACCAAAATTCAGTTCAGCAGAGTTTCTTATTACTTTCCCGAAAATAAGCAATTATAAATAATATGTATTACTGTATTTTACATCCCTTCTGGCAACAATATAGCTATACTAGAAGATATCCTACACTGGATATCCATAACAACTCCACAAGAAAAAAAACTATTAGATGTTTTGACTGTCAATTGGTTGGGCATAGACTCTAACTCCTCTACATCTAGCATGAACTTATATGGCTTCACACAATTAATTAGTAGCCCCACACATTATAGTGAGACATCAAATTCCCTATGTGACTGCATCCCAGTATCATACCATAGCAAATTCGCCACCTTAGGTACAATGTCAGACTCTCTCAGTGATCACCTCCCAGTCTATAGCACTAGGCATCTCACACATTCACTTAAACAGCATGTTTATAAAACAACACACAACCTTCCCAAGCTTAATCCAGAAATGTTCATTACTAACCTATCATCTATTAACTGGAACGTCCTAAAAATTAGATGATGGTGTAAATGAATTCAACATAACTATCCTGAATATCCTAAATAGCCTTGCACCTCCTAGAAGAAACAGACTAAAAACAAATATTGCAATTTGGCTATCCAAAAGATTAGAATGTTCATGCTGGATAGAGAAAAAGCAGAGAAAGAATGGCAAAAATATAAAAACGAAACAATATCTTGAAAACTTCAGAATGCTTTGCAATCATAATAAAAAGCAAAGGGTCTATATTAGATCACCGAATGCTTAAAAAAGCAAACGGTGATTAATCGACCCTATGTAAGCGAAGGCTTACAATCTCGAACTGTTAGAACAGCGATTTTTTTCCCTAGTTCCCTGTTCCAAAACACATACACACAACACAAGCACACCAAACAAACAGCAATCCACACACATACACCTAAAATCTGACACCTAACCCTACACTAAACTATACACACACCACTAACTATCCACTTACCTTAGCCCTAACCCTAAGGTTCATCACTATCGCACACTCACCTCACCCGCTCCTTAACCCTAACTCACCTAACCCGCCCTAACCCTCATGTCCACACAATCACACACATACCTAACCCACGCCCTAACCCTAACTCACCTAACCCGCCCTAACACTCACATCCACACAATCACACACTTACCTGAACCCGACCTGTACCTTTCCACCACAGCACTGAAAATACCGAAGCAACAGAAACGGACAACCAAATTCTTTCCCTAGGAAAAAATTTGGGTTTCTGTTGCTTCGATATTTTAACCTTTCGCTTACATAGGGTTGATTAATCACCGTTCACTTTTTTAAGCATTTGGTGATCTAATATAGACCCAAAAGCAAATAAATAAATACAAAAAACTGTGCTACAATAATAAACACAACCCTAAAATATTTTGGACAGCCATTAAAAAAATCTTACATCCTGCCCAAAAATTCAACCCTAACCCCTCTCCCAATAACTCACCACTTGAAACTGCAATACAATTCAACTCTAACTTCATAAGTAGTACAGATTTTGTAACCAAGGATTACCCAATATCTAATCCCAGCTCTGCCCAACAACCAGGTATCACCACATCCATGTTCACCTTTAAACCTGTGCCCACTTCCTATATAAAAAATACTTTTAAACAAACTAAGACCATACTCTACTTCAGCTGATGACCTTACAGGCAAGTGCCTTAAAATAGCAGCCAATAGTATTGCCTATCCTGTCACAATCCTTATAAATAGGTCAGTCTAGGAATCCCATGTTCCCTCTCACTGGAAAAAGTGACACATCCCACTGCACAAAGGAGGAAATTCAACAGACATTGCTAACTTTAGACCTACAGCAATCTTATCCCCTCCTCTTCAAAAAGGAATACAAAGAACTCCTATCTCCCACACAGCACAAATTACATTGTTCCCATAGTACTCACACTGCATTTCTAACCTACATAGATACTGTCAATAAAGCTAGAGATAATGGCAAACTAGTCTCCTTTTTATTCCTAGACTTGTCTAAAGCCTTCAACACAGTTTGTCAAACTTCTATTTCAAATGCCCTCACTAGGTCTCTCTCAGCCCACCCTTCTGTGGTTCTAAAGCTACCTGTCCAAAAGGTATCAGTCAGTAAAATGGTACTCCACCCTCTCTCTGTACCTTCCAGTCACAATCAGTGTACAACAAGCCTCTATCCCTGGGCCTCTCCTCTTTAACATTCTCACCAACACCCTCCACACATCCACACAACGGGCCTCCTTAATACAACATGCAAATCACTCCACTGTCATATGCACATATGACAACATTGCACACTTCCAAAAATTACTCAGGAAGCTTTAACGGTCACAGACACATGGCTTTGTAGCTTTATAGCTCACAACTCATGCTCAACCAAAAAAAATATATTGCTTTTTTCCTCAAATCCCTGTTTCATGAAACCACAAAATTAAAATTCCTCTGCCTTGATAATACAACAACTGAACTCACTTCTCAAATCGAATTATTAGAAATGATAGTGGATGATAATCTAAATTAGATCTGCATATACAAAATGTTGTAAGTAAAGATCATCAGAAATTGGGTATGCTTTAAATAGCCAAAAACTTTCTCACCAATGCAATTAAAACTACACTTACCACTACTCTCCTCTCCACACCTCTTTATGAAACTCCCATCCTCACTAACCTCCAGGTATCACAAAAATCAAAATTTGAACAATGCTATAACAAAGTTGTTAAATTTGCAACAAATACCCCTTTCAGAACACAACAATGTATAGCACTTAAAAGCCTAAATTGGTTAGAACTACCCCATCAACTAACATTTACACAGCTTCTTACCACCTATAAAATTATCCAGCATACATCTCCTTGTCCAGCACTAAAAAACATTCTACACAACTGTTCCCAGTCAGTCATCATGATACAGTGACCCAGGGGCGGCTCGTGCTATCGGACTGCCGGACTGCAGCCCTCCCACCTAGAAAAAAACAAAAGAAAAATCTGTAAAACAAAAAAACAAAAACAGAAGAAAAAAACATCACGAGTCCCGATCCTCTGCGCATGCACGGACAACTCAGACTGCCTTTATCAGCAGTCCGGATATGGACAAAGAGGTACCCAGCAATCATTGCTGTGAGATACCAGGAATCTGTGCACTGATGACCGCACAGAACAGAGGAGCTCCAGACTGCTTCAGCCGCAGTCAGAACCAATGAGGAGGACTGAGCTGCTCTTGCGGGACTTTCAGTGCGCAGGCTTTGTGGACTACTGCTGGACAAAGGCTTCAGGTAGGTGTTCAGATTGTGGGCTTGCTTCGTTCGCTGGATTTGGATTACTTTTTGAAACCGGGGAGGTGTTCGTTTGGGCTGGTAGGTGAAGGCTTTATATCACTGGCTGGAGTTTGGGCTTTTGTACTGCTGAACGAAGTGTGTGTGTGTGTGTGTGTGTGTGTGTGTGTGTGTGTGTGTGTGTGTGTGTAATGCCCCAGTTACTATATACTGGTGGCTAGAGAGAACAAATGGTGGTGGGTAGAGATACTCAGGCTTGAACCCTGTACCTTGGATGGAGGTGGCAAGGACCTGAATTCCCTATCCACCACCATTTCTAAAAAAAAAATTGCAGATTTTTGCCTCATATTTGTTCTGTTCCTCATAAAATCTGTGGTTTCTGTATCTACATTTTTCCTTGCTAAGTCTGTAGTGCAGTGGTGCACTGGTAGCATTGCTGCCTAACAGCTACAGGTTCTCTGGTTTGATTCTTGGCTGGGGTGCGTTCTGTGTGGTGTCTGCATGTCCTCCCATCTTACAAAGATGTGTCTGGCATTTTTCCCTGCTCTGCTGAAAATGGTCTTTTGTTCCAAGTCAGACTAGTTTCTTGGTTAAATGTTTAAAAATAACAGGCATTTGAATTTCAGAATTCATATTCTTCAGAAAGTACATGGTAACACACAACTGTTTATTCTAGCAGTTGTCTAATTTTATAACATGGATATTTGAAATTTGTCCCTATTTTTGAAACTGTATTCCCCCATTATTGGCTTTGTCCAGGTATTTTGTGCTAAGGTTGAGAGTTATCTATGGTGAGAACTGAATTCACTGAATATGTTTGGGGGCTGTATTCCCCCATTATTGGCTTTGTTCAGGTGTTTTGTGCCAAGAGGTTGACAGCTATGGTGAGAACTGAATTCACTAAATGGTAGCCATTTAAGTTCGTCTTCCTGTCTTTCACAAAACAGCTGATTTGGCATAGTGGTATGTTTCTCTGACTGTTTTGCACAGGGTCCCCTGGGTTAAAGACGTGGCAGTGAAATGTATGGTGGTAACACAGCATTTTATTCTAGCAACTTTCCAACATTATACAAGCAATGTTTAAAATGTGTCCCTGGTTTTTGGGCTTTTGTCCCCACCAATAAATGTCGACTTTTTCCAGATTTCTTGTGCTGCAAAGTTCAGAGATACAACTGCGTGTCGAGTAGATTTTACAAGGAGCTGAGAGCTGCAGGGGAACAAAACTTTAGTGCTGCTTATTCTGAGTCTGCTTGCATTGTTAATAGCACAACAGGTAGTGTACTTGCTTTTGATGCAGAAGGCTGTGGGTTCTACTCCCACAGTAGACAGATGCATTACTGATACTGTACTGTGTTGTAAAGTGGGTGGATGCTGCAGTCCTTTTTGGCAAAGATACCTAGAGTAGTAACTATGAACCTGTTATCAGTTTGCCATACAGTTCCTATTGCGATATTACTAGCTTATCATTTTTTAATACATGCAACATAGGCAATTTATTCCTCAAGTGCAACAGGCACTTTATTTGTTGATGAATAAACAATGACATATAAAGTTGTTTGCTAGCAGTAACCTCTTCATTGTTACAGATTTCTTTAAAGTGGAATTATTTAGATGACTTTTACTACTTCAGAGATTGTGCATATTTACTGATACTGGTGGACTGTAGAAGGTTGAGTAGACTTTTATGATGGAAATGTTCTGAATTGGGTAGTTTTGTCATTGGTGCATGCATCTTGTTTCATTGTTTACTGGAAAAATGTTCAAAACAATAAATTTAAAATGCTGTCTAACAACTGTACTGTATAGTACAAGGAATATAATTTAGTACAATCAGGAAGGTGTATCAAAGAGCACATGTATGTTTCATTTGCAAGGGGCCTATGATTTGAAAACAGCCCAAAGTTAATCTTTGTCAGCCACTGGCAAAATGTATTTTCTTTGAATGTGGGTTTCAATGCTGTTTCATTGAATGTGAGTTTCAAGGGCAGAGAAGTTTAAATGCTAAGCCTGTTTTCATTGTGAGACTGCATTGCTTTGTTTAACAGTTGTCTTAGTGTTTGTGCTGTAAAATGCAAAATAAAACTTTCAAATGAAATCCAAATCATCATAGAAGTAAAGCAGTATGCACATTAGTGTTTATGGTAAATGGAGTGAAATAGCCAAGTAATGGATCATTGGAATGGCTGCAGGGGGAGGGCTCCATTCGACCATGATTTTGTGAGGGGGAAGGGCGGCAAACTCAGACAGCCCTAGCTGAACTATACCTCCCAACTGTCCAGATTTTCACAGAATGAATAGATTTTTGCTTCTTATTTTTGGTTGTTCCTCATAAAATTTGGTTTTCTGGAAAATCATTTAGGAATAAAGTCACTATATAATGACACACTGAGTTTCAGACTTCATAACCTTCAGAAAAATGCATGCGAAAGTAAGACCTGTTATTCTATCAACTGTCTCAGTTTATACAAGAGCAATTTTTAGTACTGTTTATATGTTCCCCCAATATATTTGGCCTTGTCCAGATTTACTGCATTAACAGGTTGAGAGGTACATGCAAATAAATTGCTTTATAGAATTAGGCATAGCCAAACCTCTCAACTGTCCCTGAATTTGGCTCAAAATGTTGCTCTTCCCCTAATAATCCCTCCGCAAAATAGCAATTTTGGAAGAAAACATGGAGGGTTTACAATTAAGAAATAACTGTAATAATCAGTTATAGATTACTTTTATTTCAGAAATGCATGTAGATTCTTTTATTTTGTCAGCTGCTCAAGTTAGCAGTACTAATATTAAAAAAGTGTCCCTTCTTTGACAGGTTCCCAGCTGTATTGTGAGGCTATTTTATATTTTTGCATCACATTTTTGGTCCATTTTTCATAAAATTGTGTTTTTTTTGGCAAATTAGTGGTAAATCATTAAAGACTGAAGTTAGAAAATAATGACAGACATTTGAGTTTCAGATTTCATATCCTTCAGAAAATTCATACTAATGCAAGACCTACTATTCTATTATCTTTCTAAGTTTATAAGAGCAATATTTAAAAATTGTCCTTATTTTTGGGCCTTTGTCCCACTTCTATGTATTGCTTTGTCCAGATTTCTTGCTCTGAGGTTGAAAGGTATGACAAATGTGTCAGGGCTATCACAGTCAGCCAGAGACATTTCAAATTGTGACATACTTGTTGCACCCCACTCCCCCATGTAGTGACTCTGGATGTGTCCAAGCAAGGCAAGGAGCAGTTATGCAGTGTAAATGTGCAGTGTGTCCCCCCCATCCAAGGTAGACACAAGTACTACAGTGGCTTTTCATCTGTCCTTGATTTTGCAGAACGGTCTGGTTTCTGTCATATTTTTGTACAGTTGATTTATGCTTATTACTCAGAAAGTGCCTGTTGCTCTGTGTTTAAGTAGCAATGCTTTAATGACTATCAGGTAAGCTTGTCTGAGATTGTAAGATGCAAGTAAGCTTTAATAAGCATACTGTTAAAGAATTGCCAACATTGAAAGCCTTTTTGTTGTTGCCATGCAGAGAATATTTAACTAGATAATGTATAAGCCTTGGGTATTGAAATGCATATGACAGTATTTGTAATAAAGGACAGGAATACATTATTTTAAGAAGCTCATTACACTTGTTGGAGACTTCCAGTGATCTCTGAGGGCTTTACCCGTAAACTAAATAGAATGTCATTCATGTGTGGTCCATAACCTGTACAGTAATCCTTTAAGCAATGTATCTTGAACTTGTTTCTTGTTTGCTTTTCATTTTTTACTTTGATCATGTTTTCCCCATGAAACAAGTAGATAGTTGTCAGGCAGCAGGTCTTTTTTGGATAAGAAACATTTTTTTTACAAGTGAGGGCATCACAGAGATTGCTACGTTCAGCATGTTACTTGGTACTTTAATAAAGCTGAATATAAATTATAATTAGAACTGCAGTGCAAGGAGAAGCGGTTTGAGTTGAGTGCTGCTTGTTTTTCTTATACTTGATTTTGACTGGGATTCCAGTAATGTATTTAAAAAGTAATTTATTTGTTCATGCCTCACAACCTTTTTGTTTCCATCTAGATATTAAGTAAGCTGTCATGCAGCCAATGCATTGAAATATTTTTATTCTTTTATACTTCATTTGTCTTGATTGGACTCTCATAATGAGGGTTTGGCACCCAGGGCAGCATATTTAATTAAAGTTAGTTTTTGTGGTTTTGAGCGTAGCTCTTCCCCTTTCTAGTTGGCTGCACCCCTTCCCATTGGCCCCACCCATTCATCTATCTCCTGCAGCCCCCCTTTGATTTGAAGTCACCAGCTGCCACTGCAGTGACCAAAAACTCTTGTCTGTCTACAAACCTATCACATCTGCTGGACATTGTCTGTATTCATGCCATGTTGCTAAAGCCTGGCGCTCCCTATCTATATCTATCAGGTCAATTCCCTCTTTCCCATCCTTCAAAACCATTCTATAAAGACTTCCTAGTAAAAATCTGTCTCTTGTTCCTGCTCAACACCAGGATGAACTACATCCCTAAATGTTAACAAGTACCTATTCATACCTCACACCTCCTTACATTCCCTTCTTCACTCACTTCCTTACTTCTATCAATTTCTCTCCTCTGGCTTTCTCTCTAAATATACCATAAGCCTGCTTTTCTCTCATTTCATATTGCAATATTTGCATTATACTAACTTAACTTTAATTACTTTATCAACTGGCTAAAATTTTCTCTAACTATTAAATCATTGTCATATAACTTACATCTATCCTTAACAAATGTTTTCATATTATGTCTAACTTGATATAACCATTTAATCTGTATATGCTTTTGTATTATTTTTGAAGTTTGTAAAATTATTGTTCTTAAAAGGTTTTTGTAACATTTTGAACATTTCCCCCGGTCCTCTGCTTAAAATGGCCTCCTACTACCCAGTTGGACTTTCCCAGTAATCAAATGTCAATAAATAAATAAAATGCTTTTACTTTTTGTGAAGAAGGGAAAGATGAAATAGAAGAAGTTAGATAAAAATTAAGATATTACTGTGACCACAGGAAAAAAAAGTGCAGTTTGTTTGTGATTTGGTCTTAAACAGAAAAAACCTATATAAACTATAGACTCTTATGTTACTGAGCTAAACAATTAATCCAAAGATTGTGACTGTGGCAAGCTGCATGATTTACTTCAAGAAGGCAGAAGTGTTTGTGGTATAATGAATAATCAAACAAGGTTCAGCCTCTGGGGATAATCAAATCCGATGTTATCAAACACTATTGTTCTGTGTAAACAAGCAAAATTACTAGAAAACAGTTAAAATAACTGAAGAAAAGGTGAAGTAAAATGTGGGGTAAATAAAACATCAAAAATGAGAAATTAAATGAGAATGCCTTCAGAAATGGATATGAAAATGAGAGGCAGGAAAATGTTGTGTAAAAATAAAATAAATATGAGAGAGCCATGAGGTGCAGAGAAAATCTTGTGCCACTGAAATGCAGGACTCATATACTATGTGTACATGCATATAAGCATGAACAAAGCACTGCCATGCTTTTAATCAATTTTGTAGACTCTGTGCTAGATGGGACCATTTTTAATGTTAAAAAAAGAAGTACAAATATGGTCAAAAGAATCTGCATGGTGCCAAAAAGTAACGTGAAAATGTGCTGGCTGGATAACAAAGAGAAAAGACTTGTTACTGTGAAGAATGAAAACAGAACCAGCAGCTGCAGCACTAAAACAGTGCATGTCAGACTGTTAGCAAGAAATACTGGGAATTAATAAGCAACATGGTGAACTTACACTGTGTAGAGATGTTTTGTCTGAATATACTTTGGAAGCACTGTGGTTCAAAGAACAGAACACCAAGCTGATTACTTTATTATTTATTTAATAGGTAGGTGAACTGGACCATTACGGCTCATTTTCAGTTTTGGCTTTGTCACAGAACATAAGAGGATAGTGATCGGGTCACCAATCATAACCCGTTTATTATGTGTCTGAGACATGGATTCCAAGAA
>NC_056735.1:761458796-761556296 GCF_019279795.1 Protopterus annectens | reverse complement strand
GTGTGTGTGTAAGTGTGTACGCACATGGTGTGTGTGTGTGTGTGTGTGTGTGTGTGTGTGTGTGTGTGTGTGTGTGTGTGTGTGTGTGTGTGTGTGTGTGTGTGCGTATGTCTGTCTGCCTATCTGTGTGTGGTGGAGTATATGCAGCATATACAGTATATGGGTGTTTGGTTCCATAAGTGTGAGCGAATGTGTGTGCATGGGGGGGGGGGCTTGTAGATGAATGGGTTTGTGTGTGCACACATGTGGGAACATCTGGGAAAGTGTTTGTGTGTGTGTGTGTGTTGTTTGAAAGCATGTGTGGGGGGAGGCTTTATTAAGGAGACTGCATGGGCTGCTAGGGAGACTACTAGTGCTGTCATGTCACTACTGATGTGTTTCTCATTGTGGCTTTATCATGTCTCTACATCAGAATTTGTCTCCAAAGGCTAAATGACCAGCCTGCATTGGTCAATCAGCCTGGTCAGAAAGAAATTATCAAAAGGGAGTAATGAAGCCCAATTACATTAATACAGCTTTCAGACATTCCAGTAATTCAGTTATTCAGAGAAAGCAGTGCTACGTGCAAAAGAACACCTGGGGGAAAGGAAACAAAATCAATCTATCGAAGCAAAAGGAATACTTGCCATTACTTAGCGTTTTTACAATTTGTTCATTGTCCTAGTGCTGTAGAAATTCAACAGATCATTTGTCTAAAACTGGCAAGTTCTCTCCATCGACATATTTCACCGTGGCTGAGAGTGAAATTTGTCAGTATTGATTGGTGCACTACTTCAGTAAACATAAATAAATAAATAAAATATGAGAGATTGTTACCCGAAAACTGGCATACATTGGAAATTAATAAGGGAGTGTGGCTGGAATGAAACTCTGTTTCATGTCCCTCTTCCACATTATCTGTCAATCAAGCAAAGCAGAATAAAGCACAGCTAGGTGCAGTAGATGTAACAGATGCATTTCACATATGACACCCAGCTCTGCTTTGTGCTGCTTTATGTGATAAGACAAAGCACACAGGACGGGAAACATTTTACTGGCTATAGCTGTAAAATGTTCCTTTGCACTTTATTATCATAAGGAGCAACATATAAACAACGCATGTGCTGTGTGTGACAAAACATATGGGAAACGGGAAACTGAATTTACTCATTAAGTAAAAGGCCTATTTTATTTTAAGTGCTTTCAATTCAAATACAAGAAGTTCCATGCCCTAGTAGTGCATAAACTTGACAGATTTTTAATTCAAAACACGAATTGAGTATTACCAAACTGGAGGATAACTGAAAGTAATGAGTGAGTGTGGTGAAACCAAAAATCTGCATCTCCCCATCTGTATGAACTGCCTATCATACAAAGCTTAGCCAGTACTGTACATTACATCTATAAACCCTACCTATACATTGCACTGCTTGCATGACAGATAATTAATGTAAAACAGGGACAGGAAACAGATTTTGCTGCATGCATGGATGACATTCTTTTTTGTTTTTTTATGATCATGACAAGCAATATAAATTGTTTTGCTTATCCAAGAAGCCTATTACGTCTGTGCTGTGCCCCATGCCTTTGAAGTAATGCAGCACACATATGCTAATTTTTGCATGGGTCAACTAATGCATATAAAGAACACCATACAGAGTTTATAAAGTATAGCTGTGGCATAGTGCCTTGCACTTTATGATCATGGGAAAGCAACACGCAAGATTTTAAAATGATTACGGAGAAGCAATATACTGCAGTGTACTGTACAATACAGGTAAGATGAGAGAGAGAGAGGGGGGGTTTGTTAATAAGAAAGAAACTGGTGACAACTTTGGTTTCACATACACAGTGTAAGAAACTTATCAATAATATCAGACAGAATAGTTTTATTGAGAAGAATATCACTTTAAAGATATGCTTATTTACATACCAGATGCTTTGATGTGGTCAGCCCCATATCTCTCAACTGTACAGATTTTTGCAAAATGTCCAGATTTTCTACTCATATTTTTAGGCTGTTCCTCATAAAATTTGCGGTTTTCTGGCATATGACTGAGGACTGAAGTCACTAAATAATGACAGATACTTGAGTTTTAGACTCTATGTCCTTCAGAAAATACATGTTAACACAACACCTTTTGTTCTAGCAACTTTCTAAGTTTATAAGAACAGTATCTAAAATGTGCTCCTGTTTTTGTACCCTTGTCCCCTCATTATTTTTTACTTTGTCCAGATTTCTTGGGTTAAGCGATTGACAGGTATGGTCAGCCCTGTAAAAGCTTCAAGACGCTGAAGCAACATGTTGTGGTTGTACTACTTGCATTTGCACACACACACACACACACACACACACACACACACACACACACACACACACACACACACACACACACACACACACAAACACACACGCAATTACAAACGTTGCTACAGTTAGGCTAAATATCCTAACTCTGGAAGCATGATGGGTGATAGCAAATGAGATTAAAGAGAGAAAAAAAGTTTGACGATGATGCGGTGGGCAAAATGAACAGAGATGTAAAATCTCCAGTTAGACAATAATCATACACTGGAGAAATTAATTAGGAGAAATTCAAATGAGGTTTAGTTACACTCCAACACAAACAAACAACAGCTAGAGAAAAAAGAACACAGGCATTCTGTGTGCAGTTACTTTGGGTCTACATTTAGTTTAAGATATTACAATGGTAACAGCTAGGCTAAGAGCAATAAGGAAAGGAGAGGTACACATAAGTGGTATGAATTCAGAGGTAATGCAGTGGCCCATCAACTAATCCTTTTATCATTACTGCAGTTAAAGGAAGGTCTACTCTGCAGGGAAAGATATGTAGGAATGAGGAACAGAATGCACAATGTAACATGTTATACTCTTCTTGTACAAAATTAAAGAAGAAAAGTTAAGTTTGTCTTTCGGCTTTTCCCGGTTAGGGGTCGCCACAGCGGAACTCCAGTCCGCTAATGATTGGCAGTTGTTTTTTTATGGTGTCGAGTTGCCAGCCCGACGCCCAACCTTCAATGAAGGCACGCCCATTCAACGCATGTCTTTCTAATGCCCACTCGACCACTGGGAGGACATGCAGACTCCACACAGAAGGCACTCCCAACCCAAGCCGAGAATCGAACGGCAACACCACCTCTGCAACACCGCGGAAGTTTTAAAGAAGAAAAGTTAAGTAAAAATCAAAATGTGTCAATTTGTTTATTTTCCACTACTTTACACATAGATCTCAATAGCTTTATAATTAATCAATATCTCTGAAAAATATTAGAAATTCTGGACTGAACTTATGACAATAAAAAAGGTAACAAAATGTAAAGCATTTGATTCTAATCTGAACTTGCGTTTATTAAATTCCTTACTGAAGTTCATCAACAAAAACAGATGCTATTTTATCAGGTACTTTATAAAATCACTTTATTAGACGCATGCATGTTTTGCCTGTTACACAATTCACTGGATTATACCTTTAGCTTAATGTAAGTAGTGGCTCTCGTGGTACATTACTTTGGCTTGAGCATCTTTTATTCTGTCTCTCTTGCCCAGCTAAAGTTATTCAGTGACACACACTTCATGATGGCAAAAACACTTCTTTATGTGCGGAGTGGCTGAGTAGAATTTTGCTAGCAAATTTCACCAATCAAGTCTTCTGTACTGTATTCAATGACTCTAGAATGAGAAGAATATGATGACACAACTGTTCTACAAAAGGTGAATTACAAAATCCACACCAGCCATGGTGTCTCTTTCCCCTCGTCACTCCCACATGACAGAGAATCAAGTGCTGAGGAATGCTGATGTAACATGTCTGCAGGTGGTTGCATAGTGGGCCTTCTGTTGTTATTAGATATTATCAGCCTCATACTTTAAGTTGCACAATGTCTGGAAAAGTCACAACAGTGGACTACTCCTTTTCATACTTAAAGGTAATCTTAGATTCAAGAAATCAGAGACTCGACAAAGTAGGATAGTAGTTTAATGTCCATGGGTTTCTATAGAAGCAGGTGACTTAGCAGGACAGCATCCAATTTATGAAGGGCAGATTATTATTATTTATTTATTTATTTTATTTTACGTTTGTTAACCAGGACAGTCCGACTGGACACAGGTCCTTTTTCAGAGGAGGCCCGGGGAGAAAAGCTCCAGATACAGTACAACGCAGGTTAGGATTTCATTACATCTATGAATACAACCCAGCATGCAATAGTCAAATATTAACATCAAGTTATCAGTACTATATACGAGTATGTTACAGACTCATTTCAGCATGTGGTAGGCAGAGTTTTACATTTTTGGTAGTAGATTTATAAGCAGTACAATGTCAGATATTAACATCTTATTAGCAGGACTATATACAAGTTTGTTACAGAGTCATTTCAGCATATCGTTGACAGAGTTTTACATTTGTGGTAGTACGTATATATGCAGTACATTGAGAGATTGAGAGTAGTACAGTATTGGGAAAAACAGTGCAGTGTATATCCAGTCGTTTGTCAGATTAGAAGTAGCAAGGTATCTGAGAAAAAAGGAACAAGATGTTTTAGTAGGAGTACACTCAGAAAAGTCCGTGTGCTTGGGGTAGACAGGTCTATCCTGCTTAACTAGAGGAAGTAATAGGTGATTATCAGCAGATGCATTCATGCATTCCTGCAACAGTGCAGTGGGTTGGTTTAACCTGGAGAGATACATAAAGGACAGTTTTGTACCTACCATAAATGTAGATGTTCGAGTGTATACCCTGCTGCAGTCATCACACTTGGGTTATCCTGTCATCAGGCGGTCCCGCAGTCGGCCTGAATTCCAAAGTCTTGGTCCGGCGTCGGTTGCTGTTGCTTCTTCCCTGACATCAGTGTGCCAGGGGTATATAAGAGGCATCCGATGCCATTTTCTTCAGTTTTTCTTGCCCCAGATGTCAGGTGCCCCCCAAAAGGTGGTCAGTAGATAGTACCAATAATAAAAGTTTAGCACAAACAAAACATCCCTCCAGCTATAAGCAAATACACCACAAAGGTTGTATCAGATTTTAAGGTATTGAAAGGTTTTAGTTAGGTCAAAGGGGATGGAGGGAGGGTAACCTGGACTGCATCAGGGTATACACGCGAACATCTACATTTATGGTAGGTACAAAGCTGTACTATGTTCATCGTGTTACCTTGCTGCAGTCATCACACTTGGGTAGAATCCCAAAGCTAAGGATGGGAGGTGGAGGCAAACAGGGTTAGAGGAGGCTAGAAGGCCCTGCAAAACTGCAGTGGTGAAGCCAGCTCTAGTCTTAGAGTAAAGTGGTAAGTGATAGTGTTTGGTGAAGGTGTGTACTGAACTCCAAGTTGCAGCTTCCAGAATATCCTTGGTTGGCACCCCCCTGAGGAAGGCTGTAGATGTAGCTGTTGCCCTGGTAGGGTGGGGCCTTATGCTAGCAGGAACTGGTTTTCCATGATGGGTGTAGCAAAAATGTATGCAATGTCCTATCCATTTGGAAATGGTCTGTTTTGAAATAGCCTTTCCTTGTGATGCTGTAGCATAGGATACAAAATGTTAGTCAGATTTTCTGAAAACCTTAGTTTTATCCAAGTAGTAACGTAGTTGCCTGTGAATGTCCAAGGAATGCAGGAGTCTTTCTCCTTTGTTCTGTAGATTTGGAAAGAAGGTGGGTAAATGGATGGTTTGATTTAGAGCCACACTGGATACCACCTTTGGCATAAAGGAGGGGTTAGTTCGTAGAGAAACTCTGTCTTGATGAAAAAAGAGGAAAGGCTCTACTGCCATTAGTGCCTGTAACTCTGAGACTCTTCTGGCTGAAGTAATTGCTAGCAGCAGGGCAGTCTTCCATGATATAAACTTTAAGTCAGCTGAGAAAGCTGGCTCAAAAGGTGGCAGTGTAAGTTTTTCCAGAACAAAACTGAGGTCCCAAGTTGGTGTTGGCGCTCTCCTGGGAGGCCTAATGTTTTTGGCCCCTCTGAGATACTGCCTTAGAAGTGGATGTGAAAATAAGGGAGGATCCGTGTTGTAGTGAGCTGACATAGCTGAGGCGTGGATTTTAATAGATGAAAAAGAAAGTCCTTTGTGTAACATCTCAGTTAAATATTGTAGAATCTGAGGTATGTCCGGCTGAAGGGTATTTTGGCCTTTAGCTTGGTTTCAGGCGCAAAATCTTTTCCATTTGTCTGAGTAGGCTTTCCTGGTGCTGGGCCTCCTGGCCTCCAGAATGACATCCATAACAGCTTGTGAAAGAGGAGCTGGCTGGTTGCTTAGGTGATTTGCCATGCAGCCAAATTTAAGGTTTTGAGCTGGCTGTGTAGAATCTGACTGCCTTGCTGTGTGAGCAGATGAGGAATTTGTGGTAAAATCCATGGTGGGCCCTGGGCCATGTTCCTTAGTAGTGGGTACCAGTGCTGGCATGGCCAGTCTGGGGCAATGAGTATCATTCGGGGTCTCTCCATCCTGTCTTTCAGCAGCACCTTGGTGAGAAGGGGCAATGGAGGAAAGGCATATACTGTCAGCATTTTCCAACTGAATGAGAGCGCATCCACTTTCCAAGCTTGATGGTGAAATGTCCTTGTGCAAAATTTTGATAGCTGAGAGTTTTGGGGGTTGGCAAACAGGTCTATGTCTGGGCACCCCCATTTTTGAGTTACCATTGCAAATACTTGTGGATCCAGTTTGCACTCGTGAGGATCCATGATGTTTCTGCTTAGGTCGTCTGCCAATGTGTTCTTTTTTCCTGGCAGGAATTGAGCTTGGAATTGAACTTGGTAAGCCAGTGCTGTGTTCCACAAGGTCATTGCTTGCCTGCATAGAAGGTAGGAGTGTGTACCCCCTTGTTTGTTTATGTACCACATTACTGTGGTGTTGTCTGTCCTTATTATAAGCTGTCCTGGATGTAAGAGGTCCTTGAAGGCTGTCAGAGCATTCTGTACAGCTAGCATTTCTTTTTGATTGATGTGCAGATTCCTTTGATCTGCAGTCCATATGCCTTGAACGCACCGTCCTGCCATGTGTGCCCCCAGGCATAGTCCGATGCATCTGTTGCCATAGTTTGCCTGGCTGGGGGTAAGGTGAAAGGCTGACCCTTGTTGAGGTGACATGCCTGTGACCACCATAGAAACTCCTGTTGAAGGCAGGGAATGAGAGGTATCATTGTTTCCAAGCTGTGGCTGTGTTGAGTCCATACGCTTTTCAGGTACCATTGTAATTTCCTCCTATGCAGTTTTGCAAATGGTATTAGTAGTATGCAAGATGCCATGAAGCCCAAGGCCTGCAGAATTTTTCTTGCAGGGAGTTGGGTCTTTGTTGCCATTATTTTGAAGTATTGAGTTAGTTGTAGTTGTTTGTCTGGCGTCAGATAAGCCATCTGGGCCGTTGTATTCAAGCTGGCATCCAGGAATGTCATATTTTGTGAGGGCACTAGTTTTGATTTCTTTTCATTTACTGTGTAGCCTAGGCAACTTAGAAGGTGTTTTACAAATGTCAGATGTTGTAAGAGAATGTCCTTGCTTTCTGCTTGGATGTGGCAGTCATCCAGGTATGGGTATATTTGAATTCCTCTTTGTCTGCAGTATGGAATTACTGGTGCCAGGCATTTTGTGAAGACCTTGGGCACAGTAGATAAGCCAAAGGGCAGTGCAGAGAATTGGTAATGGGTTGAACCTGCAATGAAACGGAGGTATCTTCTGCAATTTTGTCTGATAGGGACATACACGTATGCCTCCTTGAGGTCCAACGTTACTAGCCAAGCTTTCTTGCCCAACATGGGAAGAAGCTGCTGTAGTGTTAGCATCTTGAATGTGGATACTTGCAAGAAGGTGTTTAGAATTGAAAGGTCCAGAATGGGTCTCCAAGCATTGTCCTTTCTGGGGACTAGAAAGAGCCTTGAGTAAAATCCTTGGCCTTGCTCCTGTGTAGGTACCAGTTGAATGGCTCTCATGTGCATGAGAGCTGTAGTTTGTTTTTGTGCCTCTGCCCATTGATTTTGTGGCAGGTTTGGCATTCCTTTTATCCTTGGCAAGGTGTGGAAATGGAATCTGTATCCTTGTGAGATAATGTCTAGGACCCATTTGTCCTTTGTGATGATGCGCCAGTTGTCTGTAAAAAATGCTAATTTTCCTCCCAAGGGAGCTGCCAAGAGAAATTTGCTTGGCAGTTTGAGGTTTAAGTCATTGTGTTTGTCTTCTAGTAGTTTGGGACTTGTCTTCTCCTCCCTTCTGTGTTGCAGTGCCCCATTGGCGAGGTTTGTAAGGGATTTGTGCTTGTCCTCTGCCCCTTGGGCGTCTGTATTTACCCCTCTGTGGTCTATCAGAAGCTGGAAAGGACCAATTTTTGTTGGCCAATTTCTGCTGAAGCGTGGGGGTTGTACCTGTAAGAAATCTTTGACCGTCTGCATAGATTTTGCGTTATCCTCCATTTTCTTTAAAACCTCTTCTGCTTTAACCCCAAATAAGACATCCTGCTGTAAGGGTGCATCTAGTAACTTTGCTTTAACATGATCAGGCAGAGTTTGTTCCTTTAACCAAGCATGCCTACATATAACAGACCCAGTAACAGCTGCTCTACAGGAAGCTTCAAAGGAATCAAATCCACATTGTAAAGTATGTTTGCCCACCTGTTCAGCTGCATGCGACAGATCCTGCATTTCCTTGAATTCAGACTGTTGTGGTGTGTGCTCATCTTTTGTTTTATTTGAGACATTAGGAATTGCTGGTATTTCAGCATGTGAAATTGACAATTTAGTGCTCTCATAGCTAGAGTAGCTGAGGTGTAAACCTTCTTCCCCCACCTATCTAGTGCTCTGGAGTCTCTTTCAGAGGGTACAGGATTTTTAGCCATAGAAGCCTTAGCCCCTTTGGGACCCTGGGAGATTATCTCTGGGTCAGCAACAGGGCTTTTGTAAAGGAATTTGTGTGAGTCAGGCACTCTATAATATCTATCTGGTTTGGCTGGAGCAGGAGGCAGAGAATCTGGATTTAGACTAGATTCTAAGTAAACATCATCCACAATGTCTAAAACTGGAGGGATAGCAAGTGGTCTGTGCTGGGGGAGTAAAAGAAACTCTCTGAGCCTTTTCTTTGAGTCGGAGTAGTCCTGACCTTCCCAGTGGAAATGTTCCCTCATGGTATGTAAGGTTTCCCCAAAGGAATAGTCTTCAGGGGAGAAGCTGAGGGAATGGAATCTTCAGCATCAGAATCTTCATAAGGGGAAAGGAGTAATCCTGTTCCTCAGAGGAGCCTGAGGAAATAGACACTTGATCAGAGGAGGCATAATCCTCCTCTTGTCTAGGCCTTTTGTCTGGGGGGGGGTTGGGAACCCCTGATTAAAGAAATCAAATCTTCGGCCATTTTAAGCATCTGTTTCTTAGGCATGGGGCCTTGAACTGGAGACTGATATGCAGTCTTTTTTGGTTTTAGAGGAGTCTTAAGCTTAGCATAAGATTTTATGGTGAGAGTAGTCGGTCTGAAGACACCTTCTGTAACCGAAGGTGTTTCCACAGCACCAGCTTCTCCTTCTGCAATGTTGTCGGTAGGGCCTAAAGAAAATGGCTGCGTCGGCCTACAACTCTCTGCTTGAGAATCCGAAGCAGTCTGGGGTTCCAATTCTGCAGTCACCAGGGGCTGCGTAGGCGCCTCACTGAAAACCGGAGAACCGGCGACCAGCCCAGCCGAGGCCTCGGAGTCTGGCTTGGATCTAGGCCCTGTCTTTATCTTTGCGTTTTTTATGCACGCCGGTAGTCGGTTGTTCCGACGGCATAGTGTAATTAAATTTCCTACCGGAGTAGTGTCATGTGAAATCAAAGCGTCACTTTATAGTTCGCTTATTGAACCTAGCACAAAACCGACAACCAGTGACGTCATGGTCTGGGCCTAGGCAAGGTATACAATAAGAATGAAAGTCCTTATGAGGTATTTGCTTCCCACAAGAAATGCAATTGCTAACTTTTTCTGACATCGGACTGAGGCAAGAAAAGGTTCCCCAACGGGGTACTTAGCTTTGAAGACTTCGGACTGAAATTCGATTCGCAAATCTCAGGTGTCAGCCGACCGGCACTTGCGAACTGCTTCTGCTTCAGGCACCGCGCGGCAAGAAAGACTGAAGAAAATGGCACTGGATGCCTCTTATATACCCCTGGCGCACTGACGTCAGGGAAGAAGTGACAGCAACTGACGCCGGACCAAGACTTTGGAATTCAGGCCGACTGCGGGACCACCTGACGACAGGATAACCAAAGTGTGATGACTGCAGCAGGGTAACATGATGAACATCAAGCTATTCTACTAGATACAATCATTGTAGTAGATCAGACAGAGTAATGGATTGATTAGTTATTGATGCCAAATGCCTGTAGTATTGTACATACGTGTGAAGTACTCACCATAACAGTCGATATTCAAACTGTCCCCATCTTCAAAGCATCTGACTAGTCTATACTGCCCTCTTCTTTGGCAGGCCACAGCATCAATTTTAGAATGCAGCACAGGGCTAATAAATGTAGAAACAATCCAGACACTTTGGGCATAGAATGCCAGGTTCAGAAGCCAGAAAAATGGTATTTTCTTCTAAATCATTGACAATGCACAGAAATACTGTACACTTGCCATAATGCACTCTGCAAATCTGCAGCTACTTCATGACAGAAGTGTTCAAGCTAGAGATTGTTCATATGTGAAGATGCTCAGGTTTACAACATGCACATATAGTTGCATTACTTTTTGTGTTGCTTACAGCTACAGATCCAGCACATGGGACAATGAAGAGTAGATATAAAGTCTAACATCTACAAGAAGACATCAGGCCCTGTTTTGTAACATCAACAGAAAGTTGTGTCTTTCCTCAGTTGTTGTGTCTTTCGGCTTTTCCCGGTTAGGGGTCGCCACAGCGGAACTCCGGTCCGCTAATGACTGGCAGTAGATTTTTACATGCCGAGTTGCCAGTTCTGACCCACAACCTTCAACGAAGGTACACCCATTCACGCATGTCTCCACACAGAAGACGCTTTAGCTGAGAATCGAACAGGACAACGTCTTACTGTGAGGCAACAACACTACCGCAGCACCACCACCGCAGTTGTGTCTTTCCTCAGTACACCTAAAAAAGGCTGTAGAAAGTCTTCAGTTGATGATTGTGAGCCATTGGCCAACAAAGTTTGCTGCTACTTGGTAAAATGGAGAGCAAAGAAAAAACTGCAAACTTCAGTGATATAGCTGGAATGGAGTTTTGTTCAGGAACAGATAGAATGAAGAGCAAAAATCCACTGCCCACTAATGGTTGCAGCACAGCAAATTGGAAGCATTCATATTATATGGTAAATTAACAGCATGTATCATCTACTTGAGAAAGCACCAATTAAGTTAACATTTCACGATTAAATAAACAGATATGACAATGCCTGTATCTTCTGCAATAACCCACTTTATTTTACCATGTAGTTACAATGCATTTGCAAACATGCTTACTTTCATAGATTTCTAACATATCATATAGTGGATTCTAGAATTTCTTCAGTAAATAGAAATATTTCTATATTTACCTTATCTTACAGGAACACAGTGTTACACCTGTTTAGCTACCTTATTCTTCTAATCATAAAAATTCCACTTTATCCCATGAATATACTTAACCCATCTATGCATGCACAGCCTTCATCCAGGATTGGCCTCCTATAGCTGCAGTTTCATGCAACAAAATATCACACCTACCTTTGTGTAATTTGGTATAATGTAAGCAACAACACCTTTTCCTGGAACTCACAGCCTTTGGGGCCTCTAGATATTTCACTGCACTAATTGAAATAACAAATAACTTTGGAGTGAACCTTTTGAAAATAGTTTTAATTAAATCACTTTACCTACCTTATTCTTTGAATGCTTCAGAGACATTTCTAGAAAATAAAAAAAGACAAGAAAATCCATGAATGATCTGACAATAATTAGAAAACATTGCCTAGCTGAAGTCATTTTATTTGAAATTAAAGAAGCAAACACACACTGCTTCTACAGTTGAATGATAAAACAGTCACATTCCTACAGCTATTCCAATACTCAGAGCAGCTGAGTCATACACAAGTTTATTATAAAGCAGAGAATCATTCAGACACTTACCAGATTAGCATCTGGAAATCACACGTTTTGCTATATAAAGTCAAACGAGCAAGGCAACATTGTGTTATTAGGGAAGATTCAGTGTGTCACCAACACATAAATATTAAAGCCTAGCTGACATTAAGAGATATGCGTGGAGATTGGGAGACTAGGTATAATCTAGGTAACATGAGGCACTGACAGAGGGCAAGATTAGAACCATACAAGAGTGCAGAGATTTCAAGCAGAGTTTAACTTTCAGGGAACACAGGTATAGATTTGGGTGGGAGAAGACAGGGTCAAAACAACTAGCTGTTTATATTATGCAAACTAAACAGCAGATGAATACTAGGACAGAAAAATCAGGACAAAAAATGGCTATTTTAGAACTGGGAGGGACAATCCAGAAATGAATACATTTCTTTATGAGATATCATGGTCTCTATGAGTTCAAACAGCTTTTGGTGCTAGATGTGTAAACTGATTGATGACAAAAGGTACAAAGTGCCAGGTTCAAGTCCAGGTCAGTCCACAGAAAATACCTGCCTGAACTCAAATGGCCAGAGGCATGACAACAGTGGGCCTAGGTTTAGATCTGATATACTTCAAGCAAACCTCAAAATTGTTGCCAATCAGTTTCAAGACATAAATACATTCAGGTTCCTTATTTTCTGAACTATAAAATAATTTCTGCAGGCTATTTATAGAAGCATGTCCAAACTGAAGATTCTTGCCCTTCCTAGTCATGAAACATTGAGGACCTTGCCCTCATAATACTTTTTCTAAAGGTCTTTATGTAGAATGCTGACACAATAACACCCAGAGCTACTGAATTTTACAGTCAAGAGTTGATTATTCATCACTGGCTAAAGTTCAAAAGGAATTAGAAGAATCATGATGGGAAGCAAAGGCTTTTTTCCAGTACAAAGCTTTCATAAAGGATATAATTGGCCAGGATTAACAAACATAAGAGGGAAAGCACAGAAGACCAGAAAAAAGCTGAAGTACTGAATGAATATTTTCTTTTACTCTTCAGAAAGGAAAGCAAAGGGAGGGTGCCATGCTGGGAAAGATGCAGGAGGAAACGGACAGAGCAGTGGACAGACAGACAGCTAGACCTAAGAACAGAGAGATATGAGGTTCAGAGGTAAAACATTAAAGCATTTAAAAGGGTACACTAGATACGCTTCCTGTCCTCTTCTACCATTAAGCTAATGTAATGTATGCTATCACCACACAACAGTCCAGACGATAGCATTCTTACCTCAGAATGTTTGGTTCTTCAGTTGATTTCCCAGATGCGATGCACTATTTCTGTAGTCTGCATGTAATGTCTGCATCCAACTATATACTTCATAAGTGCTCTGGTTTCCTCCCACATCACAATGACATACTCTAGGAGAACTGGCAAACCATCAAATTGCCTGTAGGAGTATGTGTGCCATGTATAAATGACGTGTGTGTGTGTGTGTGTGTGTGTGTGTGTGTGTGTGTGTGTGTGTGTGTGTGTGTGTGTGTGTGTGTGTGTGTGTGTGTGTGTGCGTGTGTTTTGTAAGAGACTGGCATTCAATCTAGTACTATTTTCTTTAACTCATGACCACTGTGTGCAAGTACAGACACTCATCCTGAGATGACGCTGAGATACATACAATGGGTTTGAGAATAAATTAATGAAATAATAAATCTCCAATGTTGACTGTAATCAAATGACATAAATTCTGCACAAAGAATTGTATTTCAGACTTCTTTCAACCACAAGCACACAGAAACTGCTCTTGACAATCTATACCAATGACCCCTTAGCTGTGATTGAGTAATAGCAATCTTGGGTTACTTTCATGTGCAGACTGAACCCAAGAGGAAAACTGTTATAAATACACACACACACTACCTCTGAAAGTCCATACTGGCATTCAGTTAACTCTGATGAGGAAGCAACAGAAGTCAGCTGCTTTCACAAACAAAATGCGCCATGCGACCCATACCAAAATCACTATCTTCCAAAGGATGCCACTAACATCTTACTGTGGTTAACATACAAAATTCTGCCAGTGGAAATGTATTTCATCTTGTTTCATACACATATGCCCACGTGTTTGCACATGCTTACACACACACACACACACAGCTCATGATGATCATTTAAGTGTGATGACATGGTAAAAGTCAGCTGCAAGAAACAGGCAGTCAGTTGCTTTCACTAAAAGACTGATCCCCTCTCTCTAAAATAACACCATAATGATACTTCTGTCCAGTCTGGTATAACAAAGCAAAGTTATCTCTGTTTGTACAAAGACTGCTTCTGCCACTATATTTCACTTACTATACTGCATTCACAAAAACTCTCACTGTGGCTCTTGTGGCTTCACTCCTGTCACATGCCACTGTATGTTAGACACAGAAGCAGGGGTACAATGATGAGTGGCTGCATTAGAGTCTTGCTTTCAGGTACAACTATGACCTAGGTGTTCATATATCTCATCACCTACGTCAGACAGTGTTATCCACATAGCTAACATAACCAAAGATATGTTGTCTGACCCAACTTTAGGTTGCATATCCATATTCTTGAATGGCTGATTAATGAATTGTAAGATAAAATAATTTATCTGTGACTCTGTCTGTGCTTGATATGCATATAACTCAATGCATTTTTATTCAACAAAACTCCTATTGTCAGCTAAATAAGAGTATATAAACCCTGTTGGAAGTTTGGAGTGATGTTTGTAATGCTTATGATTTATACATGTTGTCAGATTGTCTTAACTACAGTATGGCTGATAATTTATCATCTCAATGTAACATTATAAGACATGCAAAGAATGTAAATATTCACTTAGAAATGTCTGAAAGAAGCTATGTTATAGGAAATATAAAATGAAGCAAAAAAAAAAATTCCAAATTGCTAATAATGAAAGCAATTTCAGCTATAAACCTTCATAATCTTTGTACACCTACGACTATTTTTTTATTTTTCATTTTTTATTTCTGATGAAAGAAAAAAAACGATTTATATTACTTCCATAAAAAGAATATATATGTTGAAATTTCACACTTGAATTAACTTTGAAGAATTCTTATTTTTATTCTTCTTTACAGTTGACATTGTTTTATATCTTTCTAGCAATAATTTCAATTTGCCCCAGTATTTTACCATTTGCTCTCATAGTAATAATACACATTTCTTTCAGACAACAATGTCCAACTTTAGAAACTCATTAGAATCTGAGATGAATCACTTTTCCTATTCAGTGTAATTACTTTTCTTAATATTGCTAACAAGACCCAGACTAGAGGGTACTGTGAGTAATTAATACAAGAGTCAGAAATTATACATGTATCAGACCACAATGCCTTAAGGAACATATGAATATCATTCCAGTAATTAGCATTTTTTCACATTATAAAAAGATATGACACCAATCCACTTCTAAAGATTTATTGCAAATCCATCTCTTAACTTTATATGGTGTAATATAGATTTTATGCATGCATCTCCATGCAAAATGTTTACAAAACTCATTAGATGCAGATAGGCCAACGGATGCGAGATCAACTCTTTACTAATGTCATCATCAGACTTATTCAGATTGCATGATTTAGTAAGGTCCCATTGTCTATAGGTAATTCTAGATTTTAAATATTAATTTAGATAATTTGGATAAGGAATTGTTATGTCACTGACACTATTAATAATTATAGAGAAATAATCCCATATTTTTGGATAAGACTTCTCATTATCTAACATCTTTTGTTTTAATCCTTAATAGTTTCATCCTTATTTTAAAAAATAGATTCCAGTAGACACGTACCTAATCAAATGTATTCATAAAAATATGACAATTTGACCAATATATAAGATCCTTATTTCTAACAGTAGCGTTGTCGCCTCACAGTAAGACGTTGTCCTGTTCGAGTCTCAGCTAGAGCATCTTCTGTGTGGAGACATGCATTGATGGGCGTGCCTTCGTTGAAGGTTGTGCATCAGGGCTGGCAACTCGGCATGTAAAAATCTGCTGACAATCATTAGCAGACCGAAGTTCCGCTGTGGCGACCCCTAACCGGGAAAAGCCGAAAGACACAACATTTCTAACAGTAGCACACTATTTCGAAGGCTACTTTTAATAAATTCAGTAGTGTCACCTACTAGGAAAAAAAGAAGAGATATTTAATAGATTGGGATCTTATAAAAAAATAAGTCCCATTTTCGACTGAATAAGGAACTAACAACAATGCAACATGCATATGCTATTCACACTAAACCAAAGGAAATTCTTGCAAATGAGCAACTTCTGCATTTACCAGTTTAGAAAATAGTACATTAATTTTGATTTCATAACTGGATGTTTTAATCCATTAACATTTAAACAAATTAGCTTAACTATAATCTAGTTTCGTTAAATAAAATAAATGCCAGAAATATTCACTTATATCTCTATTTCTGAATGAATTTGAAATGAAATGTAGGAAAATATATTCCCAAACATTACTTTGGAAATAGTCCTTTTACACTAATATTAGAACAGTTCACTGCATCTAGTCTCTTGCAGACCCTCTTGCACTGAGTTAAAATTAAAATCATAAGGCCTACATAGAGGATTATAACTGAATCTCTGATCATAATCAGCTTATTATGTGTTTAAAAACATGGATGCCAAGAAATTCACCTCCTGAGCACCATTTTGGGTGAAAAGATAATGCTTTAAGTTTAAAACAAAAAATCATCAACCACATGTCTAGTCCCTCTTATTGGTTCAGAGACTGTAACACCAGCACTGTATTATGGAGGTCTTGGGTTCAAGTCCCAAATGAGAGTTAATATTATAGTTTTGTTCTATGAATCTAACAGGATAAACAAAGGGCTTTTTCTATTTGTGTGAATGTTTATAATCTGATAATTCTGTAATATTTCAGATTAACTTCAAAGTTGTCCATTTCATCTTGATTTGAAAAATAAACTTGCAGCATTTGATTATGGACTACTATAATCCTTGCAACAAACAAAAGGCTGTGTATATTTTGCCCAAAGCTGATGTTTAACCTCCTTAGACTGCTTTCCTGCATGTACAGACTGCTGAACAACAAACCCATAGTCTAACCAGCTAAATGGGTAAACCATTATTTATGTGCAATATGTCACTGTTATTTTCATAACTCTCTACATAGCTCACTTTATACATCTCTATCTGTACTATGAAAACTGTAAACTGGAAGTTTATACCATATATTGGCGGTGGGTACGTTTTTTACGTGTGCCTCTTTATTATTCATAGTAATGTTTGTTATATATCCTTATATTTCTACTGAGTCTGTTCCTATTGCCGTTGTGTTTGCTTTGTTTCTGCTCTAAAAAGCTTTAATTTTTTTTTACTTTATTTATTTTTAGTATATTTTTGATTTCTACTTTTGGTATTTTAAATTATTTAATTTAAGCTATCTTCCTTCTGTAAACTGTCATTCATACGGTATGAGCCTGAGTATCGAAATGTCATGCAGTGATAAGCACTTTTTCCTCTGTGCTGATCTGCATGACAATAAAATTTACTCTGACTTTGACTTGGAAGACAATGACAAAGAGAACTAAGGCATCTTTAAAAAGCAAAGGAGCCGGACTTTTATAAGTTACCAGAAAGCATTTTTCTATGGTAGTTTTTGTGTAATTTTGCTCTCATGCCAGTAAACCATCAAGCATTTATTCAGTCAAATATTCCATTGTCTCAGGAAGGGCATCATCCTGGCAGTCATGAGTGTAGTCTGTTCTCTTGATGGCATCCTACTGGTGTGGTTATTGTTTTCATTTTTATGGCATAAACCTACCTCTGGTGGTGATGAGAGTACCTGAATCACTGCAAGGGCTGCCAAAGCCACATCTGCCCATTCACACATACTCGCCCATATGCAATGACAGGGGCTACCATCAGTGGCTTGGAAGGCCACTCTTCAGTGAAGACACTGCTATCAGAGCAGCAGTGCAAGCTAAGCAGGAACCACAATCTCACCCCCCACTGGATGTGCACACCCATCATCCGTGCAAGAATCATCAAGCACCCAAGCACACATCTGACAGTTTTAGTACTTCAAAAAATGCAAACTATATTTTTGATCTTACCTCTAAATGTATTTTTCCACACAGACACTGTTTTCCCATTTGTAATATATTTAATTTAGTTGGTAAATGGTTATTTTCAAAATTTAGTTGAATTGTTGACTGTCTTGATAAACTAATATATCAAATATGCTTTGAATATGTTCTTTTAGTTGACCATTATGTTACCTTGCCTCCTTCATAGCATCAGAAACTACACAGCAGAAAGCTGGTTTAATGACATTCTGACATTATAGTATCAAACCACCAAGAAGACTGAAACTTAGTCACTGTCTTCTATCTATGTGTTGGTGCTGAAAAGAACTCCCACCTAGCCACACCTGAAATTATTGTCTCTTGACAGCAGAGTCAAATATAACAGCTACTTCTACTCGGGAATCTTCTGATTAGCAACAAATTTTGCAATGACGCTTCAGAATTATTTCCCATTGACAGGTATTTGTTCTCTGCTATTCTTTAATATCCTGACTTGTGAATAAATTAAGAAGAATGAACGGAGATCATAACTTAGCATTTTAAGTGGACTTTGAGCAGCAGATAAAAGTAAAATGAGTGCTTCTTTTCCATTTTTTTGCACCATGAAGCTGGGAATTCCTGGAAGTGGCAAAAAATATGCCACATTATATATGTACTACTGATACTTCATGTGTGTACTACTGATACATCATGTATGTACTACTGATACTTCATGTATGTACCACTGAAACTTCATGTGTGCACTACTATAGCAATAACCCACGCCTGGGTGTGGGTAATGCTGGATTTACCCACGGTTGGTGTGGTTTGGTCATGAGGGCGAAGCCCGAGTGGCCAAACAAAGACAATCGTGGGTTAATCCAGCATTACCCACACCCAGAAGTGGGTTACTGCTATTATACAATGACATTATTTAAGAAAAAAAATAATTACTTTTCTTAAATAATGGCATTGTATAATGCCTCCTTGCTGCCCTTCCACAGTTGTCTGGTATTCTGCGGCAGTTCTGATGTACTGCGCATGCGTATGCTTACACAGTACATCAGAGCTGTGGGCAGAAGCAATGGAGAAAGCAAGATCTCCATTGCTTTTTACAAACTGTCTTGCTATGTTAAAGGAGTTTAACATAGAGAGACAGCTTTAAAAAAAGCAACGGAGAAAGCAAGATCTCCGTTGCTTTTTTTAAAGCTGTCTCGCTATATTAAACCCATTTAACATAGTGAGACACCTTTAAAAAAAGCAACAGAGATAGGAAGATCTCTGTTACTTTTTTTAAAGCTGTCTCGCTATGTTGCAAGACAGTGTGTAAAAAGCAATGGAGATCTTGCATTCTCCGTTGCTGTACAAAAAGACTTATACTAATGGAAAAAGTCCGGGCAACCGGACCTTTTTCCATTAGTATAACTCTGATTTACAACGTGCACACTGACCAATCAGCGCGCACGTTTTGGAATATTAATGGTGGTAGTTGTATAATGATACTTCATGTGTGTACTACTGATACATCATGTGGGTACTACTGATACTTCTTGTGTGTACTACTGATACTTCTTGTGTGTACTACTGATACCGGATGCATGTACTACTGATACATCATGTTTGTACTACTGATACATCATGTTTGTACTACTGATACATCATGTGGGTATTACTGATACATCATGTGGGTACTACTGATACTTCATGTGGGTACTACTGATACATCATGTGTGTACTACTGATACTTGATGCATGTATTACTGATATGTCATGTTTGTACTACTGATGCTTCATGTATGTACTACTGATACATCATGTTTGTACTACTGATACATCATGTGGGTACTACTGATACTTCATGTGTGTACTACTGATACTTGATTCATGTATTACTGATATGTCATGTTTGTACTACTGATACATCATGTTGGTACTAATGATACATCATGTGGGTACTACTAATACTTCATGTGTGTACTACTGATACTTGATGCATGTATTACTGATATGTCATGGTTGTACTACTGATACTTCATGTATGTACTATTGATACATCATGTTTGTACTACTGATACATCATGTGGGTACTACTGATACATCATGTGTGTACTACTGATACTTGATTCATGTATTACTGATATGTCATGTTTGTACTACTGATACTTCATGTATGGACTATTGATACATCATGTTTGTACTACTGATACATCATGTGGGTTCTAATGATACATCATGTGGGTACTACTGATACTTCATGTGTGTACTACTGATACTTGATGCATGTATTACTGATATGTCATGTTTGTACTACTGATGCTTCATGTATGTACTATTGATACATCATGTTTGTACTACTGATACATCATGTGGGTACTAATGATACATCATGTGTGTACTACTGATACTTGATTCATGTATTACTGATATGTCATGTTTGTACTACTGATACATCATGTGGGTACTAATGATACATCATGTGGGTACTACTGATACTTCATGTGTGTACTACTGATACTTGATGCATGTATTACTGATATGTCATGTTTGTACTACTGATACTTCATGTATGTACTATTGATACATCATGTTTGTACTACTGATACATCATGTGGGTACTAATGATACATCATGTGTGTACTACTGATACTTGATTCATGTATTACTGATATGTCATGTTTGTACTACTGATACATCATGTGGGTACTAATGATACATCATGTGGGTACTACTGATACTTCATGTGTGTACTACTGATACTTGATGCATGTATTACTGATATGTCATGTTTGTACTACTGATACTTCATGTATGGACTATTGATACATCATGTTTGTACTACTGATATATCATGTGGGTACTAATGATACATCATGTGGGTACTACTGATACTTCATGTGTGTACTACTGATACTTGATGCATGTATTACTGATATGTCATATTTGTACTACTGATGCTTCATGTATGTACTATTGATACATCATGTTTGTACTACGGATACATCATGTGGGTACTACTGATACTTCATGTGTGTACTACTGATACTTGATGCATGTATTACTGATATGTCATGTTTGTACTACTGATGCTTCATGTATGTACTATTGATACATCATGTTTGTACTACGGATACATCATGTGGGTACTACTGATACTTCATGTGTGTACTACTGATACTTGACGCATGTATTACTGATATGTCATGTATGTACTAATGATACATCATTTATGTACTGCTGATACATCATTTATGTACTGCTGATACTTCTCTATCTTAACTTGTAATTCTTCTCTGCCATTCCTAGAAGTTCACTTCCCAAGGAATTTTTGAGTTTAATAAGTAAATGTTTTTAGAGGCTGGAATTCCTCAACATGGCACTTTTCAAACAGAAAGCAGAACTGTTTTGATTTTGTTTCTTTCTTTTCTTCCACTACCATTTTTTAGTTGCTGATATTGCACAGATATGGTTTCTTCATGTATATACTCTAATTATGAATATAAACATCATGTTTCTAAATAATACCTTACATCTCACTATCCAGATACATATGCAAACAAGTTAATGGCCACTACATAGTGTGCAAATTCCATCAGTGTTTCACTGTACCATATACTACACTAAAGAACAGGAAATGCACACATTATAGTTTAAGTTTGTCTAATAATAAGACACAATTAGGAAAAACTACTGGTGATATATTACATCAAAGTTCAAGTATTACAAAATTCTTGCAGCAAGCAGCAATGTAATTAATAATAAATATATTCAAACTATCAACAAACAGCCAATATTTTTAAAACTCAAACACTAAAGATCTCTATGCAAAAGAGTACAATAGGTATGTAATTGCCAGTGACAAAATAATCTGTTTACTATCACTACTAAGAAAGATGGATTTTCATTATAAACACAAAGTGCCTGACATATATTACTTCTCAAATGTTCCTTGTTTATGAAAATGTGCCCATTTTTCAAGTCAGTTCAAATCAGATGCTCAGATTTTTCTGGTGTTCCCATAACAGCTTGGAGATCTCGGGAATGTAGGCACATAATCATGCCATATGTCAATACTTAAACATTTTTAAAATGTTCTTCCTGATTTGGGGGTCTCTTCTTTGACTATGTAAACTTGGACCACAATTCTTAAGTCTAGAAGCTAACAGTTTTGGACCTGTTTCCAGAAAAAGAAACTATGTGGTGAAATCTAAATGACAAATGAGTAACCTCTATGTAAAAAAAACAACAGACTATAACTTGAAGTGCTATTACCTATTTTTTTGGTCCTTCGAGCTCCAGGTTTTGTGCTATAACAGATTCTCTGTAGCTCACATCGCCCTGTGAGTTTCCTCATGGCAAACTTCAATCCACTCCATAAGCATTTGCAATAGAAGTAAAAGAAAAGCTGAGCCAGCATTCTGAATGGGAAACAAAAAGTGAAACACTTAGAAACCTAGGCTGAGTTCACTTTTAGAACAACTTCTGTCACCTCTATATTTAATTTAACTGGGTTTTATAAAACAAACAATCCCATACCAAGACCACAATGTGAGGTGAACAACTGACACCTCAAATAAAATAGTAAAAGGCAGAAAATTATGTCTAACATCATTCCATTTATAGATAATATACTCCCTTTTTTCCATTATTTATTACTATGACATCTGAAGGAGTATAAAGATATTTGTCCCTTAATGTTCCTTTCTCGCCTCTGTAGTTTTGTTCCTTCTCTAAGCCACAATTCTCTGCTGCAACATCCTAGTCTCTTTACAAAACTGCACCTGAGATACAGTGGTACAGTACTGTGATGTCTAACAAAGAGACAACTTAAGAAACAGAAAAAAAATTACAGGAAGATAAATCCCACTTTTAGACAAAACAGAAAGATAAATCCCACTTTCAGGCAAAATTACCTCACCAACATAATCCAATAAAAACTTCAAGAAAAATTCAGCTATGCTTGAGTTTCCACTGTGTGATACCTTAAACCTACTGTAATGGCAGCACATGGGATATATGCAAATGACCCCTTAATGACATCAAGTGTTTCAGCTACATGGCTTCAGAATATTGATGATTATTTTTTTAGTTTTTAAGACCTTATGGCTACGTTCAGGCCAATAAAGCCAAAACCCACTAGCTGTAGACATGCATGTTTTGGCCTTTTTATTAACCTAATCAGTACAGCATAAGTGATAGTTTTGCAATGCTTCAGAAACACTCTGTCTTAAAACCCATCTGATGCCCATAATGATTAAGGCGCCTGCAAAATATCCCAACTAACATCCAAACCAAAGGGTAAAAAGGACACACAGATTCATTAAAATCTTATTCAATTATTATTCAATAAAAACTTCAAGAAAAATTCATCCAAGTTAGAGCTTTCATTGTGTGATACCTTAAACGTCCTGAAATGGAGGCCCATGGGATATATGTAAATGACCCTAAGGACATCAAGTTTCAGCTACATGGTTTCTGAATATCCACAACATTTTTTTTTTTTTTAAGTCTTTATGGTTACATTCAGGCCACTAAAACCAAACCCCACTAGCTGTGGACAAGCATGTTTTTGCCTTTTTATTGACCTTGTCTGCACAGCATTAGTGAATAGTTTGGCTATACTTCAGAAACAGAGATTTTTTAAACCCAGCTAAGACCCACAAAGATTAAGGTGCCTGCAAAATATTCCACCATGCAAACTAAACAGTAAAAAAAGACACACAGGCACATCATTCAGTAAAAACTTTAAGAAAAATCTCAGCCAAGCTGGAGTTTTCACTCAGCTTTAGTAATTGCATTATTCCAATTGGAACAAGACCACTTACAAATAAGACCTAATGAGAAAGTTAAAAACATCTCCCAAGTAAAATTGCCAAAACAACAACAGCACAAGAGTACAATGCAGAGTAGAGTTTCCATAAGGCCTTACATGCAATTTACAGTCAAATGTGTAGTTCAAATAAAAGGTACATTTCTTATGGCAACATATCAGTAACCAAGCTAGTATATGGCTTTCTAGTTCAGTTCAAGCAGACAGAGTGCAGATGTAAAGTCTAGAGTAATTCATTGTAACTCCACATGAAGGGGTAGCACCAGAGAGAGATCATTAAGACAGCACATATGGATGCGCTGAAGTTATAAAAGGTTTGAATGCATCAAGCAATTACGAGGAATATAATTCTTTAAGAGAATATTTAATAGCATTATTAAAGCTCTTTTCCCTAGTATGAAATGTGCGGCTACTCATCTGAGTTACTTACTAGGTGCATGAAGTTTTTACGTGAAATAAGACAGCATGTTATTTTACATAAAGACAGGGTGAAATCAAGTTGTCTGTATGGCTATTTGTTTATATGCAACAATTGAATTTGGCTTATCTGTCTGCATTTAGTAAGATCAACAATATCACCAAGATTATCTGATTGAAAAGCAGAAGGCAATACTTAACTCTAATAAAAAATAAATAAATAAATCCAAAACAATTCTACTCACGGGAGAAGCAGCTGTTATACCTGAGAAAGTAACAGCTACATTTCCTTTCATTCCTGAGTTTTACAGAACCAGATAAACAGCGAAGTGTACACTTTGACAGTAGCATACACAACCGCACATTCGACTTCCAGCACATTGATTAGGTTCTATAACCTCTACCCTGCACTCTGCACACTGTATGGATTTGCTTTATCAGAAACCTGCAAAGGTTAAGATGCATTTGCAGCTTACGTCCTGCCACCTCATGTTTAACAGTAGTTGCTGTATCCAACCCCATGCTCACCACTGTTCTGACAAAGCACTTTTTACTGCAGAAACCTGTTCCCAAACTTTGGAAGTCAACAATAACACAACCTTTGCATAAAAGCAGTCTTTCAGTTTTAGTCAATGACAAATGCCTTATAGAAAAAATAAATAAATAAATAAATTTTGCACTTTATTCATTTGCTTTTACTGTATTTGTGTTTCTTCCTACTTTATTACATTATTTTGTTTTGCCTCATCTTAAAATTACTCAATTGTATTTATTCTGCTGCATTTATCACTGCTTGGTAGTAGCCTGATTAAATTGTAACTGTTATTCTCAGGTTTTTGGTTAGGCACTTGGGATTCAGACCAGTTGTTTTACATTAAGAAGGTTTGTGGTCTGCACTGTTTTGGCAGGACAGGTAGCTTACATCCTTCTAAGTTGGGAATTGCTGAATGAAGGCCCAGTGTCTGTTATTCTAAAACTGTATTGTTCTAGTTTAAGCACTTTGGCTTCAGGTCAGTTATTTAACGTTAAGAAGGTTTGTGGTCTGCACTCTTGTGGGAGGAGAGGCTAGATTCTGCCCTTCTGAGCCGGGAATTTCTGGTTAAAGGTTTATTGTGCCTGCTTATTTGAACTGCTTATTTCTGAAATTGGTACGCCTTGTTTGCTGTAGCATAGACTAGATTCAGACCTGCTGAATCTAGTTTTATTTGCATAACTTAAGCACTAATCCAGGTCATCTTTTTTCGGAGAAGGTTCCCCTGCACCATAGTGGCAGGAGTGTGCAGTTAGAACTTGACTGATCGAACACTTCTGGAACGGGGCTCAGTTTTTAGCTTTTATTGCTTAAATGTTTAATTTGTTTGCTCGTCTCCCACCTTTCCTAGCTAGTATAGTCCAGATCCCAGGCTTTGATGGTTTCAGGACTTTATATTCTGTGTTCACAGCTATCCAGACCTTGCTGTGGTAAAGGGAAGTCCTACTGCTCACCAGTGGGAGTGGTGAGCATTGTACTGCCTATCTAATACTAGAGGAGTGGTTTCCAGCTCTGAAATTGTAATTTTATTAGCCTTTTTGGGCTGATTTCTATCCCTTTCAACTTTCTGGCTTAAAAAAGCATGTGTTTGCGCATTTTTCACATTGCGCAGCACAGCAGGGCTACAGTTAAACTATTCCAGGTGCCAGAAAGTCTGCTCTTCAAATTTTCCCTTAGAACTAGCTGGTTTCTCAGTAGTAGCACTAAAATCTGAGCCGCTGTGACTAGCACTTGCTCTAGAACCTGCTGGAAAGCACTAGGAAGCCTTAAACTGACACAAGCACTCAACTCTCCTTGTTGTTGTTGTTGTTGTTGTTGTGTCTTTTGGCTTTTCCCGGTTAGGGGTCGCCACAGCGGAACTCCGGTCCACTAATGATTGGCAGTAGATTTTTACGTGCAGAGTTGCTGGCCCTGATGCACACCCTTCAATGAAGGTACACCCATTCATGCATGTCTCCACACAGAAGACACTCTAGCTGAGAATCGAACAGGACAACGTCTTACTGTGAGGCAACAACGCTACCGTAGCACCACCACCGCAGTGTCAACTCTCCTTGTTAATAAAGAGAAATTAATCGTAGGCACTAAACAGCCTATAATTGCAAAGTACCTTGCAAAGGTAAGGGAAAACAGCTCTTGTACTTTACAAAAAAAGCACCTAAACAGGCATGTCCAAGGGTCAGCTTCCGGTGATTTCTCCTGTCCACCTGGTGAATTTGGGCATACTGGGGCAATGCAGCAACTGTCTCATGTACACAGACAACCCTCTCCTCCTACCACCCAACACTACAACCTGTGAGAGATGCACATACATAGCCAAACTGGAAGCAAAGCTCTCGCCAGCCAAGATTGTGCTAGACAGTCAAGAGGAGAAGGTTAACACCTGCACCACACCTCAAGCAACACATAGCCCTTCTAAAACCACACCATCAAAACCCACACATAGCAACACTAAACCCATATATGCGGAAGCCCTTAACATTAACCTGCCCAAGCAACAAGGACCTCCGAAGCTGAAACACAAACAAACACCAGTCACAACCAAAGTGACACACAGCTCACAACACCAGTGTGCTACTTAACAAACAGCCCCTAAGGCAAGACAATATACCTAACACTTTAGTCATAGGTGACTGTATAGTCAGGCACACTGATGTCCCACTCATCAGGCTGAACAAGAAGAAAATTACAGTCAGCTGCTTGTCGGGTGCCAGGATCCACCACATAATGCATGCACTCAAGTCACTCCACAAAAAGTACAAATATGACTCTGTCATTGTCCATGTTGGAGTGAATGATTTGAGACGTACCTCTCTGGACTACATGAAAAGAGGCATGGAAGAGCTCTCGGATCATGTGGCCAAAGCAGGTATGACCTTAGCCCTGAGTAGCATCCTGCCTTCGCCCAGAATGACACCACAGTATAAGAACAAAATGATTGACTTCAACAATTGGCTAAGCTTCTGGTGTCATTCAAAGGGGATCCAGTATCTGTCTGCCTGGGATGACATGATCGACAAACCATGATGCTTTGCCAGAGGTGGTCTGCACCTGCCACCCCCGGGATTCAGGTTATTGGCTAAAGCTCTTGCCACCCCTATAGTGCCTTTTTTTGGCAAGGTTCAAAGGACAAAACAACCACCATAACAGATACAAGCATGCAAATTCTGAAGGTAATGCTACTCAATGCTAGAAGTCTAAATATCAAAATGTACTCTCTCGAGGCACTCCTAAAAATGGAGAACATCGATATCTGTGCAGTAAGTGAGACCTGATTCAAGGCTCCAGAGGTCACCCCTGCAATACCAGGCTACAACTCTTACCACACTTTTCAGCCACCAAACCAAGACCAAAACACTAAAGGTGGAGGAGTGTCCATATTCACCAAGGATATTCATACCTCCAGGCTAGTTACCCAACACAATGCACCTGAAATTCTCCAGGTGCAACTAACACTAGGTAAGACTGCAATTCAAATTGTAGCTTGCTACAGATCCCCCACCATGCCCCAGGATTCTCACTACACCTTTCTAAACATACTGGAAAATATTAAGATACAACCAAACACCCTAATACTTGGTGATTTTAACTACTCTGCCATTAACTGGGAAAGCTACTCAGGTACCAACAGCTTTTACCAACAGTTCTTGGAATTCATAAATTCCAACGCCCTAGATCAACTAATCCATTGTCCTACCAGGGGCTCCAGTATCCTAGACCTGGTCATTACCAACATGAGAGATAGATGCTCCACACCAGTGGTCACCCCCTCATTGGTCAGATTTGACCATAAGCAAATCACCCCTTGGCATCCACATCCCACCCCCACCCCCTAGTATGGAAACCTTCGTAAAAAAACTTCTACAAAGCCAACTTCATGCTACTCAAGTGAGAAGTTACAAACTTCATGTCACCCAAGCAGACGGGATCTGAAAGTTCGACTGCAGAATCCTACACTAAGGCACTGTACGAGCACATCCACTCGTGCATGAATCGTGCCATCCCAAATAGAACCAAGACGCTCTCCTCCAAAAAAAGGAACCCAATCTGGTGGTCTCCTGCCATAAACAAACTATACAACAGAAAGAAGAAACTGTTGCAGAAAAGAGGAAAATCCCAGGATGCAAAACAACTCCCTTACCAGCCTCAGTAAGAAGCTGAGATCCCTCTTCAAATCCTCCAAAGCTAGTTACGAAAATAAAATTGCCAAAGATTCCAAAGACAACCACAAGGCATTCTATAGTTATGTCAAGAATCTAAATGGCAATGCTCAGATCTGATCTGAGCTGCAACAGAATGGCATTAAATATACTGATCCCAAGGATATTGCCAATATACTGGCAGATCGATTTAGTGCAAACTTCACCCCTCTCTCATGCCCTAAAGGGCCCATCTCAATACTAAAATATTGCCAAATTCCAGTAATCATGGCCACACAGGTAGAAGCCGCACTCTCCAAAGCTAAGAATACAGCATCCATGGGACCAGATGGCATCCCGGGCTGTGTACTACATGAACTACAAAATGAACTGGCAGCTCACCTAAGTGTCATGTTTAATCATAGCCTCATCTCAGGCTTCATGCCCACTGAGTGGCGCACAGCTACAGTTACCCCACTCCACAAGGGGGGATCCACCTTGGATCCTGGAAACTACCGTCCCATCAGTCTGACAAGCCTGATCTGCAAGGGCATGGAACGCATTATCATGGAACTTATAAACAAAGACATTGGCAACCTTCAAACACTGGACCCCACCCAGTTTGGGTTCGTGAAAGGACAATCTTGTCTCCTGAACCTGATTGACTTCTTCAAATTAGTCTCCAGAGCTGTGGACAAGGGTAAGGCAGTCCACACAGCCTATCTGGACCTTGCCGAGGCCTTCAACACCATCCCCCACTCTGGAATCATAGATAAACTTACTAAGCTGGGCATAAATCCCTACGTCACTCGATGGGTTGCCAACTGGCTTACTGACAGAACCCAGACTGTAAAAGTAGCCGACTCCAAATCCAGCTCTAGACAAGTGACAGGTTTAGTACCCTGGGACCGCTCTTATTTGGCATCTACTTCTCTGAAGTACAGGCCAACACTAAGGGACTCTGGCTAACAAAGTTCGCAGATGACTGCAAACTGGGAGCCATTATTGAATCCCTAAATTATGTGGATATTCTACAAAACGGCCTTAAAGAAACAGATGCTTGGTGCCAGAGCCATGGGCTCAAGCTTAATGTCAAGAAATGTATAGTTATCCCCTTTGGGAAAAACCATGTACCCATGAATTACCACATAGGTGGCAGTACACTAAACACTGAGTGTGATGAGAGACTTAGGGACACAGGTGGACAGTGGTCTCACCTTCGATAACCTCATTACCACAACAGTCAGGAAATCCTTCTATGTGGCACACCTCATCACTAAGGGCTTTTCATCCAGAAAAAAGGAGGTCATTGTCCCACTGTACTCATCCCTCATTAGACCCATTATAGAGTACAACGCCCCGTTTGGTATGTACCTCACAAGACATCTGCAACAGCTGGAAAGGCCACAGAAATACCTCACTAAAAGAATCACAGGCCTAAAGCAGATGCCCTATGCTGACCATCTAAAAAAACTCCAGCTATACTCTGTGGCATATCGTCTACTCAGAGGCGATCTCTGCTTAACATACAGGGCCATGTTAAACCCCGAGCTGTTGGACATGCGCCACTTAAAGAAATACCAATCCCTCAGAGCCACACGCTCCAGGGATCTAAACTTTGTCATCACTATGAACAAAACATGCTGGAGGGATAGGTTCCTGACCCAGAGACTCCCCTTACTCTGGAATAGACTGCCCATACATGTCAAGCAGAGCACCTCCTTGGCCCTCTTCAAAAGGAACCTTGACGATTGGATGGGAGATAGGAAATTCAACCAAGGGATCATGTCAGTCACCCTGCTAGACAGGGTTCTAGGGAAGTAAATATTGTGGGAAGAAATATCCAGGGAATTTTTATGGCTAGGCTTGTATAGGCCCTAGGGCCGATAGCCTAGTACCAACCTATGAACCTATAGCTTTTTTTCTAAAATTATAGGAAATGTGTGCACCATCAAGTTCATTATAACAATGTTCACAACTTTCTCTCTGACTTTCAGTTTGGATTTCAGTCTACTCTTGGAGCTGATGCAGCTCTCATTGAGATAGTTAAAACATATACACTGAACTTAACTGTGGCAATGTTATTTATCCTGATTTCTTGACTTGTCCAAGGCATCTGATGTCATCAGCCATGAACTCCTAAGCTGACTCTCTGCCATTGGACTACTTATGGATTCTCCTCAGTGTTTCTGCAGATACCCTGGAGACAGATTCCAGGCTGCCAGATAGGATAAAAACACCTTCTGCATCTGCTAGTCCTTCTAACAGTAACTTATCCAATATTACCTTCTCCATTATTTTCCACAACATGAAAGTAAACTTAAGGGTCTGTATGACTCTGGGTCGGTCCTACTCCCCTTTCCCTTAAAGAAAGGTTTAATAAGCACATGTCTCCAATCTTGAGGAATCTCCTCATATTTATATCACCTAGTAAATAACAGACATAATGGTAGTGTAAGGTCTTGATGAAGTGTTCTCAGGTCATTATTACTAATTCCGTCTCCTCCCTGTGTTTTGTTTGGATCCAGTTTGCACAGTACTTTTTCAGTATAATCTAATTTGATTTCAGTGTCTGAGGTTACCAGGATGTCACTAGGAGAACTTATCATCCCTTTGTTGAGCCAAACTGTTTTGTATAAGATTTTGTAAGTATATCTATAATCTGTTGTGTTTGAGAATAAATTTTAGAAGCTACACACAGTTTATGAATGTGTATGTCTTTACTCCTGCCACATCTTTTATATCTATAAAATGGTTTCCCATTATGCTCAATATCTTTATATAAATTGCCTTCAAGATTTTCTTGATCTTGTCTCACACTATGCTTAATTTGTTTGTCCAGTTTGTTTGTTTCAGTTTTCAAAGTTGTAGTTCAACCTCTCTTTCATTTTTTTATATTTTTTGTCTCTCACCTTAATCAGGTATCTTGATCTTATGGGAATATATCCCCTTGATGATGTATGCCTAGATCCTGATGTTAAGCATTTTTTTTTATTTTTTGTACTCAATTTCTCTTTCAAAACTTTCTACATTCCTTCTGAAGTTTTTCTACTGAAAGCATCAGCCTGGATAGTTTTACATACTGACTGCTTTGTTTCCATATAACCTGTAATTAATCTTCTGTGCATTGGTCTAGATTACACTTTGGCAGAATTATCTAGCAGCAAATTAACCTTCATAACCCCATGATCACTGCACATCAATAGTGGTAAAACTTGACATGAAGTAACAGTAATTTATTTAGGAACACAATGTCTATTATGTTCCGCTCTCTGGTAGATTTTTTACGATCTGAAGCAATTGTTGCTCCTGAACGTATGTTGTGAATAATCTCCTTACTAATGTTGTTGAATCAATATTATTCCAGTTTCTTTCTGATAAATTTAAGTCCCCAGCCAATATTATTCTTCCTGCCTGTTTTTCATGCAAGAAATGTACGAATTTCTCTAGGTCATCAGCACTTAACTTTGGTGGTCTATAAACTTCAACAATTGTTATATTTATTTATTTTATTTTTTATTTTATTTTACATTTGTTGACCGGGCTAGTGTAACTGGATATATGTCCATTTTCAGTAGAGGCCCGGGGAGAAAAGCTCTAAAGACATGTTTCAAAAGTATAAGTACAAACAAAACACAAACATCAGGTATTAAAATAATAAAAAATAGCAATTATCATAGTAAAAAAAAAGTCATTGACAATGGTACAGTGCGGTAAAAGCCTGGAGGATTTTAAAAGGATGTACACTGAGGTTAAGAGTTAAAAAAAATAGTATGAGTAGAGTGTATGGAGACAGGTTTGGTAGGAAACAGAGAAAAGGAAGTTGTATGTGTAGTGAAGATAGAATGGATTTACTTAAGAAAAGGTATGTAAAGAGGATATAAATAATGTAGAAAAGGGTAGATAAGAAAAGTATAGTCAGATGGAAGATGTAACAGAGGATAGTAAGGACTAGATAGGCAAGTTGAGTTTGTAGGACTAGTTGGGTTTGGCACAGGGGCATAGCCAGCATGATTTGAGGTAGAGTTTAAGTCTGTTTCTAAAGAGAGATAAAGAGGTGAGTGAGGTTAGGTCACTAGGGAGAAGATTCCAGGATTTGCCAACAGTATTAGAGAACAGAGAATCCCCAGCCCTGTTATGAGGTTTAGAGGTGTATACAAGACGTTTGTGTGATGAGCGTATGGACTTCAGATTTTTATAGGGGGTAATGAGGTTTGTTAAACTTGGAGTGCTGGAAGGTTTATAGAGAATGTTGTGGGCAATGGTTAGTTGGTGAAATTTAATCAAGTGTTGAAGTTCTAACCTTCCTATCTGGTTTAAGTTTATACAATGGTGGGTTCGAAATGGGTTGCCTGTAGCAAATCTAGCAATGTTATTATAGGACATTTCTAATTTGCTGAGATTATTCTTGGAGAGATTAGTAAAAATGGGTGAGGCATAAAGGAGAGTAGAGATAAAATGGGTGAGGCATAAAGGAGAGTAGAGATCAAGTGAGTGTGGGCAATAGTAGTTTTAGCAGTAGGAGAAAGGAAGCGTTTAATCCTATAGAGAGTGCCAATTTTTTTTGTTGACAGTCTTTATAGTATTGTTGATGTGGATGTCGAAGTTAAGGTTATTATCGATGGTGACCCCTAGTAGTTTGGTGGTATATGGTCCAGGGTTGTCATTATTGTCAAACTACACAATCTGTAGTATTGGTGCTATCACTGAACATGTAATAATCACAGGTCTCATAACAATCCTTTATCCCTATCATAACACATCTACCTGATATTTTTATTACAGTATCTGTCACGGTAAAAACATTTATACCTTAACAGAACAGTTTCCAGTCATTGTTCTTTAACCGTGTTTCGCAAACAATAATGCTGTAATTTCCCTACTAATAGTCAGAGAGCCCTTGCAGATGAGATCATTTGTACTGACATGAATAAAACAGATCCGTACGTCCTTATGTTAAGGCAATCTAAGGCTTGTCACATCCTCTATTTTTGCTCCTGGCAAGCATAAAACTATTCAATGTTCATTACCTTCTCTGCAAATGGAAATACCAGCCCCTCTAATAATTGAATCTCCAATTACAATAATATCTTTTCTGATCTGATCTAAGGAATCAACTTCTAATTTAATAATATCTGCTCTATCAGTTGTTACAAAGGAATGATCTTCATCACCATTAGTCTTATTAATCAAACTGTTTTCATTGCGTATTACATTTGTAAGCATAAAGTTCTCATCCAGCTGGCTTTGTACATCCATAGCTTGAGCCATGTAGCCAAAATCTGTCTTTCTCATCTTTTTGTTTTTCAGTCCTTCCATGTTCAGTTTTGATTTCTTCCTTTTCACCTGCCCCTTTCCTCTTTTTTTCACTGTCTCTTCTGGAAAAATACTGCTTTTTCCTGCAAATTGAAGGTTTTCTGATGGAAAAATGTTATTCCCTATAATCTGTGTATTACATAACAAAGTAGTGTCCTTTTTATTATGTATTCTCTTTACTTTACAGACATTTATCGTTTTTTTTCTTCCTTTTTATTTGTTGTGAACTTCTTCCTTTCTTTCTTTTTTTTTTTATTTCCTTCTAAACACTCTGAATCCTCAGATTGTTGAATACCTATATCCGGAATTCCAAAGTTGTCTGGGGCATTGTCTTGCTTCATAGGGGTTGAGTGATCTTTACAGACAATAGGCAAATTGTTTCCTAAATGTGTTCTATTTGCTGTTTGCCTAACATTACTTATCTCACCAGTCCAATCATTAATATATGTAACAACAGTTCTCCAATCCGTGCCAATTGTGATCATCATCAGTAAGTCTAGATATACTACTAATAATGGTAAACAAATCATGCAACTTTTGACATGAGGAACACAGATCACCAGTGTTATCAGCTGTCACCTTTAAATATGCATAGCATTTATTACACTGTACAAGATATTTGTGCTTTAGTAAATCATTAATGGCATACTCATTTAAGGAATCCATATTCAGCTTCAATGGAATAAAAATTTAAAAGAAAAGAATAACCAAAATCAGTAACCGCAGAATTCAAGGAGAACTTAAATCAACTTATATGAGAAAAATCACACAAACAATATACAACTAAATACTAAAGTAAGTACAGTAAAGTTGTTGCTCTGACCATACAAGTTCTGAAAGTCAGACAAAACCTGGAATTCCTCTACATTGTGAGTAAATGCATGCAATAGCTTCTGCTTGCTATCACCCACAGCTGCATCTCTTTTTACAGTAAAGATTGATAAATCACAAACCAAGACAAGATTGTTTAGATAAGCTCTGGATTCTCGTCTCTGCAGTCTGTGTGACTTTATAGCTAACTAGGTCCATTAGGATAGCTATAGTTTGCCTGTCCAAAACCTGTCCCTGTCTAACAACAAACAGTGAAAATTAAAGGTAAAACAACAAAATATAAATCAAAATAAATGTTCTTGTCTACAAGCTATCCCTTCCTTCCTACAAACAGTGAAAAACAGTGGTAAGAGATAAAATATAAATTGAAATAAAATTTATTTTACCAGGCAACTCCAGAGTGAATCACAAACTAAGATAGGATTGTCTTGCAACATAACAATATAAACTCCCACACAGTTCTGCTATAAATGTCTACAATATCCTTCAAGGAATGTAAAAGACTATGCTGTCTTCTGAATGTTGTTAACAGAAACAGTGCCACAGCACCATGTATGAATCTGTTTGTTTTAGTGGGGAAGAGGGTTCTACATCCGTTAAATAATGGATTCTTCTAAAAAGCTAAACAAATTCTAATTCAGAGCAAATTCAAACCTAGCATATTGCTTGCTTATTTATTTTTTCATATTTTTTATAACTTTAACCAGTTTGTTTTCTGCACATGCTTTATCCAAATCATTGTCACAGGGAGCTAGAGCCTATCCCAACAAGTAATGGGTGTAGGACAGGAACCAGCCCTGGAATGGATAAAAGTCCAGAGGATTCACACATACTCACATGCACACTGCACATCACCTTGGGTCAGTCTGAGCATTACTAAGTCACCTAAATGCATGCCTAAGTGTTGCTATTTACTCAGAAAAAATGGCTCAAAGTGGGATTGTATTAAAAGAAGATCTAAAAATATCAATAAGTATAAAATCTGAAAACAAATTCACAAACGAGGCACACTCCACAGTTAACAGAAACAAATCATGTTTGGGTGTGAGTTATGCCTGGATTTTCTCATGACTGGTTATGAAGTTCTGTCACTTGGACATTATCCTTATGACCAGACTATAACAGGTGTGGAAAAAAAGAATATAAACCACATTCAGACATGACATATTATTACATCACTTGCTCATTAGTACTGACATAATTTATTTGTCTTTCTCCATGCTATTGTGATCTCAGAAGTACTTTATATTAACATGGGGGATATGGTGGCAAATTGTTCATGGAAGCTTGCAGCCCCCTGCAAAACGAGTTCTAAAATCTCACTTTTGCAGTTATAAATTGTCACGAGTCTCGTCCTTGCAATTACAACTAGGGGCAAAAAAAAGTATAGTTTGTTTAATTCAAAATTACATGGGGTCCTTGGTTTTGGAGTGAAATGTCATAGACTAACCAATCTGCAGTTTAGAATAAAACACTGCCACTCTATCATACATACAGAGGGAGGAAGCCTTGACAATGACCCAGATGAGTTAGGTTGAAAAAGTAGACCAGTCACAGCAATAGTCATCCAGGAACAATAAGGAAGAATGAAAAAGGGCTAAAGGTCTGTTTGCCTATCCCTGATGGTGAGTTTGAGGGTGTCTAAAGAGGTATACAAGAACCATCTAGTACTGTAGTAGCAACTAGGAAGGAACTACCGGACTATACAGAGAAGGGACAATGAGGATTACACTACTTGCAGAACCGAGACCCCCTCCCCTCGCACATGCCCTATGCATACCAAAAGTGTCAGCATTGCCAAGAGACATGGAGGACCAGTTAGGGCTTAAGTAGAAAGCCCCTTGATGCCTGTCTAATTGATAGCCCAATCAGCAGATGACCACACTTTGTGTGAGGAACACATAAACATTAAACTTTTACATAGCGTAGCAGCAGCAAAAGAACGCTGGAGATGCATAGGGTACATCAACAGCAGTTGCACTGAAGAATGCATAATCTGTCTATTGACTATATCTGTATGAACCAGCATCCACTGAGTGTATGTGCAGTGCTGTAAAGCTGTTACTGACTAACTCATGGCAGCTCTATGGACATTTTTCCAAATCATCCACAGAGTTATCATGGCAGAGACATGGAAATAAATTACCGGTCTTCTTTCCCAGCTGACCCTCACCAGCAACCCCAGTCTACTCTCAAATGCAGGTCACTACTGTTACAAACAGTGCCTCTGAGTAAATGGGCAACAGCATTCCCTACAGAACCCTGATTTTAAGCACTTCAAAAGCCAAGGCAATACTGTTTAATAGCCCAATGCTGGGCTCTGACAGTTTATCCCTTCTCACTCTAGTTCAACTCTTCTCAATCTAAAAACTACTGCAACTGACGCTTTACTCAGCAATATACAACCACGATAATATACAGAGCGCTATGCAAGCAGTATAAATATGTAAATAAACAGTGCAAACATTCTTATGTATAAAGCACTGATTTGTGTAAACAACAGTCTTCGAAAAGTACAACTACAGTAGTTATTGAACTGTTTAGTACTAGTATCATTCAGAATGTAGTGGTCTGTTAAATATCAGCATTATGATAGCACAACTATAGGCATTATTGAACTATAAATGACAGTTATAATATACAATATAAGGCAGAAATGACATAACCACACTATACTAGCATATAAACAGTTGCACAGATCCAGCTGTACCCGGTAGGAACAAGTGCAGGGAAATCACAGAAACAAACTCACATGGTGGAACTGTAATATCAACAAGCTTTATAATAAAAGGAAAATAATTTCTTTTCTTTTCAAGAATCTTTTGACTCTCCTTCTAATTTATCTCCTCTTTGGCCTTCATATGTAATGAAATAGCAAGACTCATATATAACTTAAACTGTCACACTGGATTAAGCTGAACTACATGTTTTCTAGTATATTTTATTTCTTTATTATGAATGTAACATAGTATAATTAATGTAAATATTTTTATTTTGAATGCCATGGAATGTTAATATATATACTTTTGTGTCATTTCTTTTACTTAATTTGTATTCAATTATTATATGTTTTTTCTGGGGGGGGGGGGGTGGAGCTTTTCTCCTCGGGTCTCCACTGAAAAAGGGCACCTGCCCAGTTGGACTAACCCAGTCAACAAATGTCAAATAAATAAATACATTTTGACCAAAAGATAGAGTATTTCTCATAATATTACAGCTCCTGTCATTGAAATAAACAACTCAGGAGCTTGGCAAAATCAACCAAAGCCAAGTTTGAGGCTAAAATAGCTACGCAAACCAAGGACAATCACAAGGCATTTTTAGTTATATTCTTAATCTCAAAGCAGAAAGCAGCAATGCGTTTAGCTGACTGTGAATGAAGTTAACTACACTGAGGCTGAAGATATGTCATACCTACTGACTGATACATTTAGCTCTAACTTTACCCTTCTCTCTCCTCCAAGATGCACCTGAAACTGGCTCACCTCCAGCTATCATATGAGACCAAGTCATAAAAGTGCTAACAAAAGCTAAAAATTTTACATCAGTGGGTCCTGAAAATATCCCTGGATGAATCTTAAATAGGATGAAGCATGATTTAGCTGCACTCCTTACAACACTGTTCAAGCTCAGCCTCAATACAGGTTTTGTACCAAGAGAAGAAGCTAGAAGAAGGAGAAGAGCTACCGACATTCCCCTGCATAAGGGAGGACCTTCCACACACCCAGGCAATTAAAGACCCATAAGGCTGACCAGCCACATATGCAAAGCCATGGAAAGACCTATCAGGGTACCCTTAAACACTGGACCTGTCTCAAGTTTGGATTCATCAAGGGAGGTTATGCTTACTCAACCTGGCAGATTTTTTGAAAAGGTCACCAAAGAAATGGATGAAGGCAAAATGGGACACATTACATACCAAACTCTGGCCAAAGTTTTTGACACAATTCACCACTCAGGCATAGTAGAAAAGGTAAATAAACTGGGAATAACTCCCAATGTCCCCTGTTGGGTTGCCAACCAGCTCACAGAAAATCAAAACAGTGGAAGTTAACTCCACAAAGAGACCAGTCAACTCCCCACAGTGTTCTGTGTTGGGACCTCTCCTGTTTAGCATATACTTTTCTAAAGCAAAAGCCAACACCAAAGAGCTTTCGATGACTAAGTTTGCAGATGCCTGCAAGCTAAGAGAAGTTACTGAATCCTCAAATGACTTATCCATCCTGCAGGAAGGTTTGACTCCAATAAATAACTGGTGCCAAAATCATTGACTGAAACTAAATGCTAAAAAATGCATTATTCTGTCCTTTGGGAAGTCATCTACCCCAGGAAACTACCACATTGACAATACACTCCTAAGAGTTGACCCAGTTGTTTGGGATTTAGGAATGTATGTGGACACTGACCTAACTTTTGACCAATATGTGTCTACACTGTTGTAAAAATGTTTTTTTATACGGCACATATTATAAACAAAAAGATTGTGTCTAAATCTAGGGATGTCATTGTCTCCCTTTACTCAGCCTTCATTAGGACAGTCATTGAATATCATAATCCCTTTGGCATGTAACTCTCCAGACACATGCCCACAGAGATACCTAACTAAAAGGATACAAGGCCTAAACAACATGCCCTACATGGACTGACTCAAAGCCCTGTCATTACACTTGGTAACCTACAGACTGCTAAATGTGACCTGTGCATCCCCCGACCCATTACTGATGAACCTGCTGCACATCAGCAAGTCAAATGGCATCAGAAATACTCAGTTTAGGGATCTAACCCTCTTCTGCAACATCAACAGAATGGTTTGAAGAGACAGGTATATCACAGAGGATACCGCTGCTCTAGAACAGACTCTCCATCCACATGAAACAAAGTTCATCCCTGTCCATATTCATGTGCAATGTAGATCTATGGATGGGAAACAGAAGATTTACCCCAGAACTGCCCTTGTACTACTAATGGACAAAGGCAGCTCCTAAATGCTTTATCCCATGTATTGGTCCCTTCAAATTATCTATGGTAAGATTCCAGTTATTCTCATTAGGGATAATATATAATTATCAACCACTGGGATGAAAAAGGCCAGTGTATAACCAAATGGGATGGGCTATTTCAAGCTCAAAAAGGGAAATTGGATAGGCTTAAAATGGCCCACAAGGGCAGCTAGCCTAGTACTTACCTATGAACTCATAATAAAACTTGAATGAAAATGTAGGTTTGAAATATGAGTCAGAATGTAATCTAGTTATATATACTGTTTTGAAAAGTTGGTAGTGTCTTTTGGCCTGAGTCATGGCTGAAATGATCTTTGGACCACTTAATTTACCCAGTTAACAAAAACAAATAAAGAAATAGAGAAAGGAAACATAAAGAAAGGCTGCAAATGCATAAATACCCAAGGATAAGAAAATTAAAAAAGCCCATCTTGTATTACTTAAATACAGTGAATAAGATCCCTGGGGGATAAAGAGGTGAATGACAAGGAAACAGTAGTAGGAAGGGTGATATACAACAGAAACAATTTCATTTGAAGAGTATGGAGTAAAAAAGTCAGAACTAGGTATATAACTTACTTTGATACAGGAAACTGATCAAGTCATGCTTAAACTGCAATCAGAGTTTTAAGTGAAGTTAATATTTTGGGCAAAAGTAAAATCATTTGTTAAGGGCATCTAGCAAAATCCTGCAGGACCTTTGCTCTACAGATGAACTACAACAAAAGAAAAACCTGATTCACAGTATCTGTTGAGCCATATTTATGATGACAACATTAGAAGCATTACACCAAAAGTTACAAGTGGGGACATACCATTTTAGGACATTAGGGAGATATACCTGGGGTAGCAAAGTACTTTATGGGCTTGAATTAAAACTATTTTAACTTGTGCAGCAGTACAGAGATGTACACACTGGGGACACCCTGAAGCAAATACAGATATTCTATTACAGGACTGTTCCATTTTGGCTACTAGGGGGAAGCTTAAGTTCATCAGAATACTTACTGTGCAGAAATAACGTTTGGAAGAGAAAGGATGTAGTGGTCCATTGACATGTATAAGGGGTCATAAAGACTTTGGTCTGTGCCTCCCCAGTTTTTGGCTGATATGGGTAATAGCAACCTGAACATGTATTTCAAACATAAGCTAATTACCACTGATGAGTCAGTCAATAGGTAAGGCATTTGAAAAGGTATTATGGAGAACTCTTTTTTTCACTGACAATAAATAATTGGTCTAAAATAACAAAACTATTGTTTTCTCCGTATTCAACATGAGATCATACATGGGAAGCCACAACTGTACTATGATAATGCTACTCTGGTGTGTATTATCTATAGCAAGTAGGAAAGGTCCAGGGCAGAATAATGCTAAATCAGCTGTATGCTGCAGTAGCTTATCAACAGCTCAGTGTTCCATAATATCCTTGACAAATATGGTGAACTGAAGTGGAAGAACCACCAAGCCCTGGTAATCATCTATGGGCCCTGGTCAAGGGGAGGAGATAGTTTCTTCCCATTAAACTGAGCATTTTTACCTTCTGTGCAATTGGAGAACCACTGAATGGCATTAATACACACCCAACACCTGGTTAAGTGATTTTAAAAGGAGAAGATGGCTGACAGAATTGAGGAAGGAAGAGTGAACAGACGACATCTCCAAGGCTTAGCTGTATATCCAAGCAGTAAATGGCAGTACATTTTCACATTTTAGGCTGAATCTGTTTTATTCTTTTTCACTTCAAATCTTAGAATGTCAGGCTGTTGTAACACAAAAAGTACGGTAGCTGTTAAAGAAAACATCCATTGGACTTTAAAATTTGTTCATACTTAGAGTGAGAAGGTCAAACTGTTTTGCCACATAGAAACATGCTGCTGACTTTCAAGTGGAATTTTTTTGTAGATTCATTAATCTAATAACAACTGTAAAGTTAAAATGAAACTCATTACACTAATCTTTTACAGAATTAGGTCCCATCACTGACTAATATTAGGTAATCAGAGAAAGTGTTTTCTAGATTAGACAATGAAATCTGATATACACTAGATATATGATAACACTGTGTTAGGGAACAGGTTCTTGTACCTTTCTCTCCTACCATATCTATTCAGCAGACAGCTACCTTTTTCAAAACTGTACCAGGTCTGTCCTCTTTTCATAAAGCAAGCCAAATAATTTTATTAGATGACTTCCAATTAAACTTAAGTTAGTATGTCCTGTTCCCAGCATGCTAGTCAACACTTCCTTCTGTTATAAGGCATCTGTGTGTGCCCAAAAGAAAACTGTTAAATCCTTAATGATAATTGCCCCACATCCCCCCACCCTACCCCATTTCTAGCTAACATTACCTTTTTTAAAAGAGTTTAATAAAGGAATAAGGAAAAAAAAAACTCCAAATGGTAGGTTTCAGCAGCAGGTAGATGGAGCTTATAACTGAGGAAGGTGATTACTTTATACCTACAGTATGCTGCTGACAGTGGCACGGAAGCTGAAGCTGGTGTCAGATGCTTATACTCGGTTTTCATGACTGTTGCATATCAAGGGGCTGCCAGATTTTCACATAGTTTTCTTAACATAAATATATATATATATATATATATATATATATATATATATAATGGTCATTTTTTTAAGTCACTACCACTTTAAATGTCACTGAATCCAGTCTCCAGAAAGGCTGACGAAGAAAACTTTTACATAGCTTCGCAAAGAAATGTTGCTTGTCTCAACTCCTCAGAGCTGAAAAAGCAATTAGACTTAGGTTCGACTGTACAGATATGACTGTACTTTTACAATAGCTGGTGTAATTGTGGAGGATTTTAAAATATCTTTTGTTTACCTACCTGGCCCAGTTCCCCCTTTTGACTTAAATGTGGACATATTTCTATAACAGTAGTAAAGTAATGCGGGCATTAAGTTATCCAGTGTTGCTGAGTTTTTGTATTAGGCTAATCTTACTGTTACAGCGCCTTGCCTTGTAAATATTAGTTTGATGTAATTGCAAAATATGCGACTACAAGATACTAAACTTTCTTAAAGTAAAGAGCAACAGGTCTGTGCATCCTGGAACCAAAGCCTGGTGATGCTAAATTATTTATAACTGACTGCATGTCTGGTCAATGAATGATTTAATGGGAAATAGAAACGACAGCACAGGCTCAGAATTAGATATTTGTGGAGATCGCAGGTCAACAGCCCATAAGCTTCTACTCATTTTAATCAGACAAAGCGCTTCTTGAAATCTGATGTCTGAAGTATTCTGTTCTAGTCCAGGCAATGCTTATGATATTGTATCAGTAAGAGGGGAAAAAAAAGAAAAGAGGTCGAGCAGTTCATACAGGATATTTAAGAAAAGAGTAAATTGCTGACTAGGAAAAAAAATAAAGTAACAAGCAGAAACTGCAAACCAATACATCAAAGTCTCTTTTGAGTTCTGAGCATCAAAATTAATGGACGAGAAAGAAACAGGAAACATTCATCCATTATGGAAATTACATTAGTTATTATGCTCATTGGCTGGAACTGCCACAAAGGCCCACCATATAAAATAATAAAAATAATAAAAAATTACTTTTAATAGAACTTGATGAGGGTCATTTACAATACAGTTAACTAAGCACAGAATTAAAAATCACCACAAACACAAGCTGTATTTTTACATAATGATACACGTCTCTAAATAAAAATGTTTTGAGCTCTCGTTTTAAAGATAAGTAGATTCTGTTTTTCCCTAATTTGCAGAGGTGCACAATCTCAGATGTCTGGTACAAAGAATAGAGAAAAGCATAACATCCATCAGTTACCAAATGTAGGTTAGAATCTCATAGCAGTTATAATGAAAGCAATGCAGAATGAAGCTGGTAAACTGAAAGTAGATATACAGTAGGTCTTTCAAGCAAGCAAAGCCACACATGTACAGCAGAAGTAACTACCCAGATGAGAAAATGTGTAAACTACTAGTGATTAAAGCTGCAGACTTGATGCTATCACAAAGAAATTATGCAAACCCACTGTTTAAAAATACACAAAAAGTCCTCACTTGTGCCCTCTACAATGGCAGATGCCTCTTTCTGCCCACCCTGCCAAATGACACATACACAGACATATAAACATCAACAACAACATAAAATAGTCTGTGCAATTTAGGCAAGGATGTCCCATGGTGGAAGAAACACAATACAAGGTACAAAATCAATGGTATTACGCTATTAGTTCTGTGTGCTAGTCACATATTATTATCTTTCTTTTTTTAATAAGTCTCTTGTATAAATAGCAGGAAATCATAACATCAGGCAAGGTTCTCCAACCCTGATGACATTTCCTAGGTCCTTCATAGGTAACCATATCCAAATGTGGCTTTTGTTTACACATATGCCAAGCATAAATTTTATTTTGTGTATCAAAATAATAATAAAAAGAAAACCCCACTGTATACTGAATATACATGACAACATACATTTCTCTCCATTCTAGTCAGTTCTAATTTAAATACATAATACTAGAAGCACCTACTCCACTATAATACATCTCTCGTGACTTACTGCTCTGCCTTCTACATACAATCCAAACACTTTCCGCCTGAGAGGGCAGTATATAGGATCATAGGTGTTTACTAGGCTAACGCCCACAAAGGCCTTTTTAAGCCTAGCCATGCATCCCAAATCTCTGACAAGTTCTGCTACCCTTGATAAGTGTAAGTGGGGGGTTTTGGAGATGAAACATTTTACAAGCAGGGGCCTGGGAGATGAACCATTCACAGGTTGCCTGTGTCCATTAGAGACATCAGTGCCAAACCAGGGATGAATTTTCTGTTCCCCATCCAATTGTATAAGTTACACTTGAATTGGATTACGAAGGAACTCTGCTTCACATGGATGGGGAACGTGTTCCAGAAACAGGGTAGTCTCTGGTATACATACCTGTCTCTCCAGCAGGTCCTATTTATGTCACAGGCAAGGTCTAAGTCTTTATAATGTGTAATTCCGGTGTCTGTTTTGTTGATAGGCAGGAGGTCCATCAGAGTGAGGTCTGACATTGCCCTGTATGAGAGGCATAGATCTCCCTTCAAAAGCCTGTAGGAGACAGAATACAAGTATAGGGCCTTGAGATGGTCTGCATAGGACATTTACTTATGTCCTGTATTCTTTTAGTGAGGAACCTCTGTGGACATTTCAATTGTTGGATATTCCTGGTTAGGTACATACCAAAGGGGGCACTGTACTCAATGATAAGTCTGATGAATGCTGAATACAGTGGAACAATGACTTCCTTGGACTTAAATGCCATAACTTTGTTTATAAGTTGTGCAACATAGTATAATTTCCTCACTACTGTAGACACATAATGGTCAAAGGTTAGACTACTATCTACGTGTGTCCCTAAGCCCCTGACTACTAGGTGAACTCTAAGGGGTGTGTTGCCAATATGATAGTTATCAGGGGTGGATAACTTCCCAAAGGATACTATTATGCATTTCTTGGCATTTAGTTTTAGTTCATGGCTCTGACACCAGCTGTTTGTCTGTGCCAGCTCCAGAATATTTGGTGTCAGCGTAGGATTCAATGACTGCTCCTAATTTGCAATCATCTGCAACTTTAATCAGCCAAAGACCACTGATATTGGCCTTGACTTCAGAGAAGTAAATGCCAAAAAGGAGCGATGCAAGGACTGATCCCTGAGGGACTCCACTTGTGACTGTTTGTACAGATGAACTCCCCCAATTCTAACCTCCTGGGTCCTGTCTGTGAGCTGGTTGGTTTTCCACTAGGGGACATATGGGTTTGTACTTAACCTCTTGAGTTTGTCAACAATGCCCGAGTGGGGTATTGTATCAAATGCCTTGGCCAGGATAAGGTAGGCAGTGCAAACCATTTTGCCCTGATGCATTGCTTTGGTGACCTTCTCAGAGAAGTTCACCAGACTGAGTAGGCATGACCTGTCCTTGATGAAACCAAACTGGGTTGGGTCCAGTGTCTGAAGGTTTACTATATCATATTGATCATTTCCATGATAATTCTTTCCATGGCTTTACATATACGACTAGTGAGACTTATGGGTATGTAGTTTCCAGGATCTGTAGATGGCCCACCTTTGTGCAGAGGGATGACTGTTGCTGCTCTCCATTCATGAGGTATAAAGCCTGTTTGGACGCTACAGTTAAATAGCAATTCCAGAGGGCCTGATAAGTCATGTTTCATGCTATTTAGAAGGAATCCTGGGATATTGTCTAGACCCATTGATGCAGTGTTCTTGGCCTTTGTGAGAGCGTTAAGGACCTGTTTGCTAGTGATAGCAGGGTGAGTTATATTTGATGATATTTCCTGAGGGAAGGTTGAGGAGGAGAGAAGGTTAAAGTTGGAGCTGAATTTGTCAGCCAGTAGGTTTGCTATAACGTCTGGTTCAGTATAGGCGGCTCCATTTACAATGAGTTCTGCACACAATTGTATATTGCCTTTGAGGTTGCAGACATAGCTAAAGAATGCCTTGTGGTTGTCCTTGGCCTGGGGGGCCAACTTTACATCAAATTTGGCTTTGATAGACTTTACTTGTCCCCTGAGTTGTTTGTTTAGTTTGATGAGAGTGCGTTTATCCTGCTGGGTGCTGCACCTCCTGATTTTTGCCATGATTTTCTTCCTTCTGTTATACAGCCTATTGAGAAAGCAATCAATATACATGTTTTATGGTAAGATTACATGCCCATCTGCAATTACGCTTCTTGCACTCATAACACTATCCCACTGCAGAAATAAATGTCTTTTTCAGGTGTTCTGCTGTCATTATTTATTCTGTGTAATCAACCAGTCCTCTGATAACGTACTACAATGACATATCCAAAGGTATGCTTGACTAGGTTGCTTTACTAATGCTTTACTGGATTACAGTGGATATTAATTTGCTTTGCTAAGTAAGTTATCACAGATCTGTAACTGTTTGATTGCACGGAATATAGAAAACAAAGACAACCACACATAAAAGGCCTGAGAGGACATTAAGAAGAGAAAGGAAGCATTCTAAAAGTGGCAATGACACTGCTGAGATACTGAGTCCATGTGCTGCATATCCTTTCTGGTGAATTTCTCATCAGTTATATGTGCTGATTATTTCTCTAAGAAATCTTTATGCTTGCCATAGGACTTTGGGTTGTTCTTGTGCTTAGATACAATATCAAAAATTATGTCACAATGCTTTCACTAAATATTCTAATGTGGACCTAGTAAACACTGTAGGGAAAATTTGAGTTTTCCATTCTTTCTCATAGACTGCGTCTGTAAGTGGTCATTATGAGCTCATCAGATTTAAAAACAGAAGTAAATCTATGACAAAGAAGGGAAACACTTTTTAAAAAAGTGATAATTATGAATGAGAGAGTTCATTGAAGGGGGTGTTGAACAGTACACTGACACTTTTGCATCTGTTAGAGAACAGATTCTCTAACAGATGCAAAAGTGTCAATGTGCAGAGAAAGTTCATGTATGCATATGAAAAACAACCTAAAGACTCTGCTACATGAATACAAGGTATAAAGCAAGATCTGCAGATTTTGCAGCATACAGTAATAACCTTTAGAATGTATAGTTTTAGGACTTTTCAGATGTAATTAGGTTTATGTTTCCTAGCTGCTAAATCTAGAAACAAGACTTGCTCCTTGAGGGAATTGAGATATAATATGAATGAACTGCAAATATACTTAGCAGAAAACTGTTTACATGGTCAGGATTACAGAAATCAAGAATGTACTATTCACTGGTCAGCACAGAAATACTGCAGAACACTTACCTTAAGAAGTGCTTCATTATGATCTTTTTAATGTAAATGTGCACTTAGTCTTTTATAACCACAGATTTAGGATGAAGAACCTAGTGGAAAAAAAAGAAGGCAATCAATTAAATGCTCTGTTACTGCACACACGACTTCAGCGAAAGTAGATATTGTGTCAAACTGCAACCATATTTTAAATCATTACAAAGTGCTTTTCTTATAATCTTTATAAAAAGTTCAAAGTACAGTTGACTTTCATTATGTTCATTCCCCTCACAGTTTAATAGTTTCTATCACACAGTATGCTCTGCAAAAGGAAAAAAAAAGGTAATCCCTTCTATCTGTGCTGTTTTATCACATTTGACACATGCAGCTAACAACATTCTGTGTAATTAATCAGGTTTTAGAGAATGGGAAAACTGTACATCAGCACCCTGATTGGAGAATGAACATTCGCCAGCAGGATATTAATGTACAAGTAAACGTGCTGAAAAACGAGTCCACCGCTTCACGGCAGCATATCAAGCTGCCGTGGAGCTTAAATTGAGAAAACAGAAAGACTGCCATTATTTTAGGCTCACTTAAGCAGCACTATTGCTGTTTAGTGAATGTAAAATATGAAAAAAAAGAGAAGACAATTAAAAAAATAGTGTGTGTTTATGTCTGTATGTGAGTGTATGCATGCATGTCAATGAAAGTGAGAGCAAGACGTTATTTTACACTCGCAAAGCAGCACTTTTGCTATTTAGCAAGTGTAAAATAAAAAAAAAAGAAAGAAAAATTTTAAAAAAGTGTGTGTGTGAGAGTGTATACATGTATGGGACTGAGAGAGAAAGATCAAGTAAGCAAAACAGAAAAAAGTGTGTGTATGTTTGTTTATGATTCTGTCTGTGTATGTGACTGAATGCATGCATGAAAGCAGAAGAGATTGTGTGTGTGTGTGTGTGTGTGTGTGTGTGTGTGTGTGTGTGTGTGTGTGTGTGTGCTCGTGTGTGTGTGTGTGTGTGTGTGTGTGTGTGTTTGTGTGTGTGTGTTTGTCTGCATGCGCATGCATGTGTGCGCACGCACATGTGTGTGTATTTGGTGAGTACCCTGGGGGCTGTGGTGAGGTCAAAGGGCAGTGCTCTACACTGATAATGACATAAATACCTTCTGAATTGTCTATTCATCTTTATATAATAGCACGCATCCTGATGGTCTATCAAGCATATCCAGTCATCCTTGCCCAGGAAAGATAGACTGGACTAAACCGTGACCATTCAAAACTTTGTACATCAAACTGACTTGTTCAAAATGGTGAGATCCAAAATTGGTCTCCAGTCCTCTGTTTTCTTTGGCACTAAAAAGAATTTTGAGTAAGATCTGGTCATACCTCTAAATTGCACAGATTTTCACAGAATGTCCAGACGTTTGGCTTATATTTTTGGCTTATTCCTCATAAAACTTGTGTTTTTTGGCAAATTACTGGGATGATCTGAGGTTTGAAGTCACTAAATAATGACTCAGACTTCAAATCCTTCAGAAAAAAAGAAGTTATGTACTCACCATAACGTTCCATCTGAGTAGGTAAACTTCATTTGTCAGTAACCTGTGGGTTACGGATCCGATACGGATCCGAGATGGCAGCAAACCAAGCAAAAGATCCGTGCTCCAAGCTCCTCCCCCCCCACCCATGCTGCACTGCAACCTCCTTCCAATCCTCAGATCGAGTTTGTCACTCCATACATGACACCAACAAACTAACCTGAGACCCCTAAATCAAGGACAAACCTTCAACTCGTGAACTCTGGACATCGAGTTCAGCAAAAAAATGCCAAGGCAAGGGGAAAGGAGGGAGGGACGGTTGCTGACAAATTTAAGTTTACCTACTCAGATGGAACGCTATGGCGAGTACATAACTTCTTTATCTGAAGTAGTTAACTTCATTTGATCAGCAACCTGTGGGACAGAGTCCCCAGCTAACCAAAATCTTGGAAGGCCCTTAAGGAAGGATATTCCGGAGCACTGCAGAGCCAAAAGAAGCCCTTCCTCTAGACACCAAATCCAGTTTATAATGATTAATAAAGGTGTGAGAAGACGCCCAGATAGCCGCTGAGCAAATGTCATCCAGGGAAACTCTAGACCAGAATGCTGCAGATGTCACCATAGAACGTATAGAATGGGCACGAACTCCTACTGGTTCTGGTAAACCAAGCTCTCTGTATGCTTGAGGATACAAAGGGAAATCCACCTAGCCAGAGTCACCTTTGAAACTGGTTTCCCTAAAATGAGCTTAGCAAAAGAAACAAAAAGTTGATCAGATTTGCGAAAGACTGCCGTCCTGTGCAAATAAAAACATAACTGCCTGTGAACATCCAGCAAATGAAGTTTGTATTCCACTTTGTTCTGAAAATTAGGGAAAAAGACAGGCAATTAATAGATTGATTAATATTTGTCTCAGAAGTGACTTTAGGAAGAAAGGATGGATTAATCCTGAGAGACACCCTGTCCTTATGAAACACAAGGTATGGGGGTTTCATACAAAGAGGTTGCAGCTCCGACACTCTCCTTGCTGAAGTTATAGCTACCAGAAAAGAAGTCTTCCATGACAAAAATGTTAAGTCAACTAATGCCGAGGGCATGAAAGGAGGCACAACTAAGGCCTGAAGAACCGCAGTCAGATCCCAAAGCAGTGACAGATTCTTAATAGGGGGTCACAGAATAAAAGTGCCTTTCAAAAAGGTCTTACAAATTCTGGCAGCAGCGAGGGAGCCTAAATTGTCCCCCTACATGGAAATGAGAAATAGCCGCCAGCTGGACCTTCACTGTGGAGGAGCTGGCTCCTTGCTGGAAGATAAGAGACAAAAAGTCTAATTCCGCTGGGATCAGAGCGGTAAAAGAATCTAGATTTCTCTGTGAAGCCCAAATGGAGAAGTGTCTCCATTTGCTAGAATAAATTTTCCTGGTAGAGGATTTATGTGCCACAACCAAGATAGATTTAACAGGAGAAGAGATACCGGGAGTCCTAGCAATTAGTGCAACTGGAGCAGCCAAGCTGTGAGCTTCAGCCTGTCCAGATTCGGAGGAAGCATTCCCTAGGGATGGTGAATTAGATCCAGAATGGGATCCAAGATCCAAGGTGGAGCTATGAGATGAGACCGTAGGCAGGGGAACCAGACTTGATGAGGCCAGAATGGGGCTATGAGGATCAATCGGCTCCCCAACCAGCAAGCTTTCTGTAAGAACTTTATCATGAGCGGGAGCGGGGGATATGCATAAAGAAGACCAGGTGGCCAAGCATGAACAAGAGCATCTTTGGGGCTTCCCCCCCTCGGGGGGATTAGAGCGAAAAACTCGCTGCACTTCACATTGGAAGGCGATGCGAAGAGATCGCAGCAAGGCTGACCCCACTTGAGGAAGATCTGTTCCGCTACACAAGGGTTCAGAGACCACTCGTATGGAGAAAGGATAATTCTGCTCAATTTGTCCGCCAAGATGTTGGGCCGACCTGGAATGTTCGTTGCTATCAGAAAGCGGTTGATGGAGAGCACCTATTCCCAGACTTTCATGGCTTCTCGGCACAGGGGATAAGACTTGGTTCCTCCCTGTTTGTTGATATACCAGACCACTGACATATTGTCTGACTGGATCGCAATAGTTCCCAGAGGTAAATAAGCATGAAGGGCCTGCAACGCTAAAAGGACCGCTCTCATCTCTAGGACATTTATATGTAGAACGGTCTCATTTTGAGTCCACGTGCCTTGAACAGTCCTGCCCGAACAATGCTCCCCCCACCACCCTAGGCGGGAGGCATCCATGGTCACCATGGCTTGGGGTTGGGGTGCAAGATAGAGATGTCCCTCCTGCAAAGTCCGAGATTGTAGCCACCACTTGAGAGCATTTCTGCACACTCTGCTCAGAGGGATCGGAAAATCTAGAGGTTGATGAAGGATCGACCACTGAACTTGCAAAGTCCACTGTAAAATTCTCATATGCAGACGAGCACAAGGGATCAGGTTGATAGCTGCTGCCATGGACCCTAAGGCTCTCAGGACTAATTCTGCAGGGGGTGCAGGGGACTGCAGAAGTGCTAACACATGAATGTCAGGCTGTGTAGTCTGTCTGGGGTTAAGAATGCCCTGGCCTGGTGAGAATCTATTCTCGCCCCTATGAAGTCTAACACTTGAACAGGTTGAAGGGATGACTTCTTAGGTTTATGGTAATTCCTAGCCGAGGTGATATCCGGAGAAAGAAATCTCTGGCTAGCAAGAGTAGATGCCTGGTGGGGGTGGTGAGAAGCCAGTCGTCCAGGTACAGAAAGACCTGAATGCCCTGAAGTCTCAGGTGGGCCGCTACAACTGCCATAACCTGGGTGAACACCCTAGGGGCTGTGGTGAGACCGAAGAGTAGGACCCTGAATTAATAATGACTGGCCCCTAAATGAAAGTGGAGGAACCTCCTGGATCACCTGTCCATCAGAATATGGTAGTATGCATCCTTGAGGTCTATCGAGCACAACCAGTCTTCCTCCTGCAGGAAGGGCAGGATGGATTGAAGCATGACCATCCAGAACATTTCCTTGGCAATGAACAGGCTCATTGTTGACAAGTCGAGAATCGGCCTTAGGTCCTCTGTCTTTTTTGGCACCAAAAAGAACCTGGAATAGATGCCTGATCTGGACTGGTCTGGGGTACCTGCTGGATGGCTTTTTTTTCTAGTAGTTTTTTGTATTTCCAAGGCCGCGGCCTCCCTCTGAGTGGGTGGGACATCCAGGAGGTGCCTTGTGTAAGGGGGTTTGTTTATGAAGGGAATAGAATAGCCTCTGGATATTATTCGAAGCACCCAGCGATCTGTCGTGATGGACTCCCATTGGGCTAGATGCATTGAAAAATGCCCCCCGACTGCCTCCAAAGAGGAGCAGTCGGGTAACCCCTCAGGGTTGCTGCGCGGGTCGCTCTGAAAAAGGTTCACGTGACCCAAAGTTCTTTGACCCCCCCTCTGCCTCTGGGCCAGCATCCGCCTTGTCCCCCTCTGCCTCTGGGGGAGAAGGAGTCCTGAGCATTCTGGGACTGCTGAGTTTTCCAGAACCACAGCTTCTTTTGCCTTTGCTGGTTCCTGGAGAAGGACTTTTGAGGGTTAAAGAAGAGGATCCCTACGGCTGAAAGCATCTTCCCGTCTTTCTCGCTCTGGACAAGTGTATCACAGACAGTCTTCCCGAACAGGGTGGAACCATCAAAGGGTACGTTAGCAAAGGACGCCTTGAAGGGTTCCGAGAAATCACAAAGACGGAGCCAGGCGTGATGCCGTAAGGCAATGCTGGACCCGCTAGCCCTAGCGTCTCCCTTGGTGGCATGAGAGAGTAAACGCATGGACGCATTGAACACAGACTTGAGAGTGGCCATATGAGCCGAGAAGGTCTGTTTATCCTCGGCCAACATGGACTCCAGGGGAGACTCGGCGTACTCTTTCACGAGGTCCTGCTGCAGTCGAATTACGTGGGCCAAGTAATTCAGCGCTCTTATAGTAAAGGTGGCTGAAGCAAAAGTCCGCTTTCCAAGACGGTCCATGGCCCTGGACTCCTTGTCTGGGGGGGTGGACCGAGGAACTTTCTTGGGTAAGTTCCTTTTTTGTGGCTGCCGCAACCACCATGGCATCAACTGAGGAACCTTTGTTCCAAGAAGCTCTATCTGCCAGTGGACTCAGTATTTTGTTGGGTCTTTTGGGTATAGGCTCCACAGTGTCTGGTTCCCTCCAAGTTCTGGTGGTGATAAGGTCCACCAGAGGGTCGGCCAGGGGGGACATCCAAGAGGTAGATGGGCCTGTGTCGAATGCCTCCAGAAATACTGACTTGTCCAAGGAAGGTTTTTAGGTGGACCACCCCCCTCTCTGGCAAAGGATTTCCATAATGTCTCCAAAGGAGACGCCTTCAGGGGGTGATCTGGGTGAACCTTCCCCTTCCTCCACGTCAGTATCCTCGGTGAGGGACTCGAGGGAGACCAAGTGCCTCCTCTCTCTTACACTGGCGTTTGTGAGGGACCTCCTCGGGTGGGCTCTCCGGGGAGGGCTCACAAATGGTTTCTTGTTCCTCCAAGGGAACTGTCAGGGGCGCAATGGACACAGGCTGTCCCTGGGGGACTGGATGACGGAAGACAAACCCAACTGCGAGCGAGCAGGGATGGACCCTGAGGACAGAGTGAGGGGTCTCGATCCTCCAGAGAGAACCCTCTCCACGACGTCAAATGCCGAGGGAGACCCGGCCTCCCTGAAATTAGAAGCCGAGACCCTCGGATCCGTTGAAGGGATCGGAGCTGAAGTTGGACCCGAAGGGACAGTATGCCCCGACCACAACAGAGCCGATGGCACACTCATCCCCTCGGATCCGACGCCCAACTCTCGGCTCCAAGAGCTCGGATCCGAAAGCGGATCTGACAGACTCGTGGGCATGGCCGGCGTCGAGGTCAAAGGCACCATCGGCACCGACCCCCTGACTCCGGGGCTCCTCGGATCCATAGACTCCGATATCTGATGGTGGGTCAGAGAAGGAGCTATTGGGGCAAAAAAAGGAGCCGAACTCCTCGCACTGGGAGGGGAGGGGGCCAGCAATTCCCCCATCTGCATTTGAGTTTGTATAAACCTTCTCATCATCCGATCCATGTCTGTTTCAGAGATGCTTCTGGTTGATCTGGAGGATGCCACCAACGCCGGCCGGGACAGCTGACACAAAGACGACCTCGAGGGTGGTCTCAGCCTCCTCCTCTGGCTCTGGAGAAAAGTTTGGTGAATGGAGCTGAGGAGAGGATGGCCTGGCAACTTTTACTTTAGCGGGAGGGGCAGTGGGATCTAACTCGGCCTGTCGCTTGTGCCCCTCTCTCTATCTTTATCCTTATCCAACATGTCTCTCTGTATCCCTGTGCTTTTCTTTAATCTTCTTGGCTTCTCTCTCTCCCTGTGCTAAGGTGGAAGGGTGAGTCCCAGACAGGAGAGAAGCGCCAGAAGGCTGAACAACCACAGCTGTGGCTGGTAAGGAAGCTGAAGAAGAAGAAGAGGCAGAAGTTGATTCTGCGGGTAGAAGACCCGCCAGAATCAACTTATTCCTGCGATCCCACAGGGCTTGGGGGTTGAAGGCCGCACAAATCTTGCAGCCTGAAGACAAATGGGCCACCCCCAAGCAAACTACACACAGAGTGTGACCATCGGCTGGAGACAGCTTGTGGCCACACTCTGTGCACTTAGTGAAAGTCACTTTCTGACTTTCTGACTTTCTGACATCCTAAAGAACACACACAGACACACACACATATATACACACACACACACACACACACACACACACACACACACACACACACACACACACACACACACACACACACACACATACACTGGAGCTCAAGAATCCTGTGCTGGCAAAGCTGCAGCAAACAAGATCTGAAGATTGGAAGGAGGTTGCAGTGCAGTATGGGTAGGGGGAGGAGCTTGGAGCTTGGATCTTTTGCTTGGTATGCTGCCGGCTCGGATCCATATTGGATCCGTAACCTACAGGTTGCTGATCAAATGAAGTTAACTACTGCAGATTGTATGTTAAAACAAACCCTGTTACTCCAGCAACATTCTAATATTATAACAACAATATTTAAAATGTGTTCCTACTTTTGGGCCTTTGTCCACACATTTTGTCAGGCTTTGTCCAGATTTCTTGCACTAAGAGGTTGAGGGGTATGGGTCTGGTAGGACTTCTTGGATGGCTCTTTTTTTTCTACCAGCTTTTGCATTTCTAGTGCTACTGCTTTCCTCTGACTGGGTGGAACAATGGGAATTTTGTATACAGTTGGAGGTGGAAGGGAAAAGAGAATTATATAACCTCTGGAAATAATCCTCTGCACCCAAATATCTTTTGTTATATCTAGCCGGGGTCTCTGGTGCAGGGATAGCTGACCCTCAATTGCCTCCAGAGGTGGACAATTGGGCCTTCTTTTAAAAGCGCTGGTAGGATCTATCAGAGAAAGAATCTCTGGACCCTTGGTTTTACAGGCTTCCTCTGCTGCAGGGGCATTGTCATTCATTAGAGTTCTCCCCTCTGACCCTAGGTCAACTATCTCCACGCATGTCCTGGAAAGAACCCAGGGAGTTTCTGAACTACATCTTCTGACTACTTCATTGATTTCTAGGAAAATATCTTTGAGGGGTCAAAAAACATACGCCCACAGTAGACAGGGTCTTTCCATCCTTTCAACACCTGGAGAGTGTGTCCTTCACTTTTGGGCCAAACAATGAATTGCCATCAAATGGTGCATTGATGAAAAGAACTTGAAAGGCTCTGCAACGTCACATAAGCCTATCCAGCATGCCACCTAATGGATATGGCTGAACCAGATGCCCTTGAGGCACCTTCGGCTGTAAGCGAGATAAGCCTCATGGATGAATTTGAAATGTAGGGTAGCCAACTGAGAGGCCATGGAAGGTTAAGTCTAAGCAGTAATCTCCGCTGAAAGAGATTTTGAAAGTTCCTTGATTAAGTCCCTTTGTAGCCAAGTAAAATGTGACAAATAGTTCAGTGACCTAACAGCAAAGGTCACTGATGTATAAACACACTTTCCAAATCTTTCCATCACCCCAGATTCCCTGTTAGAGGGATGAGCAAATTAACTTTGTTCAGCAAGTTCTTTTTTGGTGGCTGCCACGATCATGGCATACATAAGCACCCCTTTACTCCAGGATTCCTTCCCGACAGGTGGAGCCAGAATCTGATCTGGCCTCTTAGGGAATGGCTCAACTGAGTCAGGTTCCTTAGATGTTCACATAGAGACCAAATCAATGAGCTTGTCTGCAGGTGGAATAACCCAGGTAGATGGGCCAGCTCTAAAAGCTTCCAGAAATACTGACTCCTCCAGTGAAGGGTTGCTGGGGGACCAACCACATCTCTGTTTAAGGAGCTGGAGAATGTATTCAAATGAGACATCTTCCAGAGGTGATCAAGGGGATCCTTCTCCTTCATCGAAATCAGTATCCTCAGTAACTGACTCTTATGGAGAGTCCAACTGCCTCCTCTTGCACTTCCTCTTCTGAGGGACTTCCTCAGTGGGATGTTTTGGTAAAGTATCAGAAGAGATTGTACGACCATGTTGGGTGGTCTAGATGCCTTGCGCTGGCTGCCTCTGGGGTGTAGAATGATGTGGCTCTAAGCGGAGAAACATCTGGGAACCAGATGGAAGATCCAAGGGGTTGGATCCATCTGTCCTATCTGAAAAGAAAACATTCTCTTCACTACCTCAAAGGCAGATCTCTCTGGAGAGAAGGAAAACATTAGCTCTGAGAAGGTGGGCTTCTGGACCATTGCCTCCCTCTGCTCCAAGAGTAACCTCCCTGAGGTGGAAGCCAAGTTATCCAGTGCTGAAGCTCTGAGGGGTACAGATGGCTTCAAAAACGTTGGTGTTGACTCCAGTGCCTCAGACCTGACAAAGCAGCTTCGGCTCAGAGAGTTATCTGTATCCAAAGAAGTTGGAGCCGGTACACTCAGAGTACTCTCTGGATCTGAGCTGGAAGGATTCAGAAGGTCTGGGTCCAGAGACTCTGAAACAACCAGAATCAGAGAAGAAACAGACAATGGTGGTGTAACGGATGGATGGACTCCTTGACCCGAGGTAGTAGGAGGCGGGAGAACACCCACCTGTTTCTGTGCCGAGGGGAATTTCCTCATCATTCTGTCCACATCTTCCTCAGTCAGACTGCTAGAAGAACAAGTTGAGGCAAGGGCTGATGACCTGGAATGATGTCTCTAGAAAAGGAGAGGGCACCCTAGACTAAGGCACTGGATCCAAGCTCGGAGAATATTTTGTTCACAGCAATGTCTTTGGATCCAAAGAACTCGGATCTGAAGATCTTTTCGTCGGATCTGAATGGGACTGGATCTGAGAGGCTTTTGAATCCAATCTAGATTTTTTGTTCAGTGGCTCCAAGGAAGGAGTCAATGAAGTGGATGGTCTTGGAGACTTAGTCAAGGTCTCTTTAGTCTTAGTCTTGGGGGACTGAGCCTCTCTGAATGAAGATGGAAGAAATTCTTTAAATAACTGTTTATTTTTTCTATCTGCTATGGCCCATGGGTTGAAGTGTTTACAGATAGAACAATAAGTGTTGAGGTCCTAAACATAAAATGTGGGCATCAGAAAGAAGTAATTTATGCCCACACTTTTAACACTTTTTGAAGCCGGCAGGATCTTTATCAGACATGGGGACTTGCGAAATGGAAAAGAGAAAGAAATGAAGAAAGTTTTTTTTTTGTTTTTTAACTCATTAAAGAGAAAAAGGAAAAATACCAGCAATAGTACTAAGAACAACACTAACAAGTACAAAGAAGACTGTGGGGAAAAGCTACCAACAATGGTAAAACAGAAATGCACAGAGTGCAAAGGGTAAGAGAAAAATATATTTATATGTTAAGAAGGAACAATATTAAGAAAAAAATCACTTATCTTAATACAAGCTCGAGAGCTCAGGCTGACCACATCTTTTCATGAAAAGTGAGGTATGTTAGGGGCTGGTGCATTATGGGAAAGGGCAGAGCTTGAGAGCTTTTAGGTTACCACAAGCTTTAGTAATGGACAAGTCGGATCCAAGGATCACATCCGAACCCAACAATTGAGGACAGAATGAAAATTGACAATACCAGATCTCACGTTATTCACAAATTTAGACAGTGAATGCCTGTGGTTTGGGGAATATCAGGCTACACACAACCTATTAGAATAACCCCATTCCTCTAACATTCTTGTTTGAATCTGTGGACCCTGATGCTTCCCCACTTCCTGTAGTCAGCTGTGTTTCTCACCAACTGGCATCTTCCTGGACAAAAACAACAAAAATGTCACAACAGCCTTATAAGGGCAAGTTAAGGAAGAGCAAACCATTAACATTACAAGGTCTTGTAGCAAACGACAGTAAAGTAAGGAACAATTAACTGTACCACAGTGCAAAACAACAAGGCCAGTCCAAAGATGTAGTTCAATATTTATTCTCTAGCGCCTCGGCCACAGTAAGCCTTCAAGGAGTAACACATGACACATTTACAAGAGTTTATATAGCATCAACTATTAACTTCAATCAAACAATTAAACAATTAATTCATTAAAATTGATAAAATGTATTACAAAATGAATTAAAGTGCATTTCCAACAGAATTAAATAACACTTTTCCAGCAGCACTCAGTATTCAAACTCTTAGGAATTAAGGTTTCATACTTTAAAATAAAAATAATTTCTTCCTTCAAAAGAGCATTCCTAACCAAATTATCATTTAATTCATTTACAAAAACCTGTTCCAAAACAGTTGCTGTCAATGTATCACATTTTCCCTCATGACATTCATAAAAATGCTTTCATGTGATGCTTTCATGCGATGGTTGAATTTGAGATAAATTCATTGTTAAATAATTTAGATTTGACACAGGTTGAATATAATTTATCTAAAAAAGAATGGTTAGAATTAATTAATTTTTCCAAACAAAAGGAATTAGTTGTTAAACCATCTGATAAACGGAATAAAATAATAATTATGCATTACACACAATATTACAAAATGTGTTTAGATTTATTAAACGATGAAACAGTATACTGTGTAGTTTCGGAAGAAGTTGTTAAACAGGCCAAAGACAAATACATGTGTTTGATACATAGAGGTTTGAGGCTGGGATATTGGCTAGAAACTGATGTTAAAACAAATTAAATGTGGACAATTCTGGTCCAGCTTATTTTTATTGTCTGCCCAAAGTTCATAAAAATATTAGAAACCCTCCGGGCAGACCAATAGTTTCAGCCACTAAATATTTTTTTACATAATTTAGGAGTTATTTTGCATCAAGTGTTGTTAAAGGAAGCTCAGAAGCTCCCGTCTTACATACAAGATTCTTTTGATTTTCTTAATAAAATAAAAGATGTACAATGGGATGAGGACATGTATTGGTTAACACTAGATGTTAAGAGTCTTTATACCAGTATCAAGCATGTATTTGGAATTGAGGCAGTACATAAACAGATGGGAGACTATCCATTAACTCATTACATCTTAGATTTAGTGAAGTTTTGTTTGGAATTAATAATTATTTTTATTTTGATAATCAAATTTTCCATCAGATTCAAGGTACAGCCATGGGTGCGCCTTTTGCACCCATGTATGCTAACATTTTTATGGGATTAGTTGAACAAGAATGTATTTATACAAATTACTTTGTTAAAACTTATGTAATATTTTATTTTAGATTTATTGATGATTTGATTTTTTTATGTAGAGGGGGTAGACCCACAGTTAATGATTTTATACAGGATATTCAAACTAATAGGTTTAATATATGTTTTGATGGAATACAATGTGGAACAACAGTTTCTTTTTTAGATATTAATTTACAGGGTATTGTAGGACAAAACATTATTACTAGTATTCATAGAAAATTTAATTTGCCGAATGATTTTTTGATGGGCACTAGTTGCCATCCTAAACATACTATGGAAGCTATTCAGTATGGTGAATTTTTGAGTATTTCTCGATTATGCAATGATGATAATATATTTATGAATGAAATATTATCCACTAGGAATATGTTTAAAAAAAGACAGTATGATATTGATTTGATTGATTTGGATATCAATAAAATATTACATAATATGTACAATAAAGAACCATTATGTAAATATAAGTATGATATTATGAATTGTAAAAATGTGGAAAAGATATTTATGGTTTCCACTTATAATATTTGTAGTGAGAGCATTAAAAAATGTATTTTACATTTTTGGGAATTTTTTTAAAATTATTTTGAATTGAAAAATCTAATGGAAAACAGTTAATGTTTTCCTATAGGAGAGGTAGGAATGTTAAGGATATGGTAGTGCATACTAGATTTTATAAACCTGATGAGAAAATGCACTACCATATTGCTATGAGAGGGTTGTTACCTTGTGGGAAATGTAGTGGTTGCCCCTATGTAACTAATTGTTTTCCCTATATAAATAATATTAACCTTAGACCAAATGGCCAGTATAGCTGTAGAACTGATAAAGTAATATATGCTATTAAATGTGGGTATAATAAGTTTTATATTGGTCAAACAAAGAGAATGTTTAAGGTAAGATTATTGGAGCATTTGAGGGATATTAGGGTCAAAAAATTAGAGAGAGTCCTTTGGCTCAACATGTTTATGAATGTCATGAGGGAAAATGTGATAAGTTGACAGCAACTGTTTTGGAACAGGTTTTTGTAAATGAATTAAATGATAATTTGGTTAGGAATGCTCTTTTGAAGAAAGAAACTATTTTTATTTTAAAGTATGAAACCTTAATTCCTAAGGGTTTGAATACTGAGTGCTGTTGGAAAAGTGTTATTTAATTCTGTTGGAAATGCACTTTAATTCAGTTTGCAATGCATTTTATCAATTTTAATGAATTAATTGTTTAATTGTTTGATTGAAGTTAATAGTTGATGCTATATAAACTCTTGTAAATGTGTCATGTGTTACTCCTTGAAGGCTTACTGTGGCCGAGGCGCTAGAGAATAAATATTGAACTACATCTTTGGACTGGCCTTGTTGTTTTGCATTACAAAGTCTTGTGTCTGACTCCCATAACCTCTGAATACATACTGTATCACTTTAATGGTGTGTTACTGTACAGAAGCTTACATATTCCCCTCCATTCCACCCTATTCTTGCAGAGTTGTTATAGTTGATGACTTTGCAGTTGCCCGCCCCTACTGTAAATTTTATCTGGGAAACCCCTCCCAGTCTGGTGTTCACTCTACTTAATATAGAGAGAACATTTGAGAAGGCCAACCCACTTAGGTTCTTAACCTTGAATTTTTCTTCTGCTCCTCCTTCCTATCTCCTTGCACTTTACTAAAAAAATTGCACTTTATTTTGCTTTCACCTCTTCTTAAAAGTACTCAATTGTATTTATTTTGCTGCATTTATTACTGCTTGGTAGTAGCCTGATTAAATTGTAACTGTTATTCTAAGCCTTTCGGTTTAAGCACTTGGGCTTCAGACCAGTTGTTTTCCATTAAGAAGGTTTGTGGTCTGCACTGTTGTGGCAGGACAGGTAGCTTACATCCTTCTAAATTGGGAATTGCTGATTGAAGGCTCAGTGTCTGCTATTCTAAAAGTGTATTAGTTCTAGTTTAAACACTTGGGCTTCAGACCAGTTATTTTACATTAAGAATGTTTGTGGTCTGCACTCTTGTGGGAGGAGAGGTTAGATTCTGCCCTTCTGAGCTGGGAATTTCTGGTTAAAGGATTATTGTGCCTGCTTATTTGAACTGTTTCTTTCTGAAATTGGTGTGCCTTGTTTGCTGTAGCATAGACTACATTCAGGCATGCTGAATCTAACTTTGTTTGTATAACTTGAGCACTAATCCAGGTCATCTTTTTTGGAGAAGGTTCCACTGCACCCTAGTGGCAGGAGTGTGCAGTTAGAACTTGTCTGATTGAAGACTGCTGGAATAGGGCTCAGTTTTGAGCTTTTTTGCTGGTTAATTGGATAATTTGTTTAAATCAGTTTGCTCGTTTTCTATTGTTATATAAAAAATGCACTTTATTCATCTGCTTTTACTGTATTTGTGTTTCTTCCTACTTTATTGCATTTATTCTGCTGCATTTATTACTGCTTCTTAGTAGCCTGATTAAATTGTAACTGTTATTCTAAGCCTTTGGTTGAAGTACTTGGGCTTCAGACCAGTTGTTTTACATTAAGAAGGTTTGTGGTCTGCACTGTTGTGACAGGGCAGGTAGCTTACATCCTTCTAAGTTGGGAGTTGCTGACTGAAGGCTTAGTGTCTGTTGTTCTAAAAGTGTATTTGTTCTGGTTTAAGCACTTCGGCTTTGGGCCTGTTATTTTACATTAAGAAGGTGTGGTCTGCCCTCTTGTGGGAGGAGAGGGTAGATTCTGCCCTTCTGAGCTGGGAGTTTCTGGTTAAAGGCTTATTGTGCCTGCTTATTTGAACTGTTTATTTCAGAAATTGGTACACCATGTTTGCTGTAGCACAGACTAAATTCAGACCTGCTGAATCTAGCTTTGTTTGTATAACTTCAGCACTAATCCAGACCATCTTTTTTTGGAGAAGGTTCCCCTGCAGTGCAGTTAGAACTTGTCTGATTGAAGGCTGCTGGAATGGGGTTCAGTTTTTAGCTTTGTATTGGTTAATTTGTTTAAATCAGTTTGCTCATTTGCTACTGTTACATTAAACAAAATACACTTTATACATCGCCGCTTAGCTAGGGTTAAACTATTCCCAGCGTCATAAAGTCTGCTCTTTAAATTTTCCCTTAGAACTAGCCAGTTTTTTAGTTTTAGCACTCAAATCTGTTTCTTTGAGCTCAGCACTTGTTCAGAACTCATTGTAAGCACTAAATAAGCTACAAATTACTACAGCACTCAACTTTCCTCACTTGTCTAGAGGAAAACAGTTTTTAGTACTTAATAAATAAGCAACTATTCAGACATGTCTAAGGGTCAGCTACCAGTGTTTTCTCCTGTCTACATGACGAATCTGGGCATCTTGGATCAATGCAGCAATTGCCTCATGTACACAGACAACCCTCTCCTCCTACCACCCAACACTACAATCTGTGAGAGATGCACTTATATAGCCAAACTGGAAGCAAAGCTCTCTTCATCCAAGACTGGACTAGACAGTCAAGAGGAGAAGGTAAACACTTGCACCACACCACACTCATCACATAGTCCCTCAAAACCACCAAAATACACACATAGCAACACAAAACACAAACCTACATTCACGGAGGCTCTCAATAAAAATCTGCTCAAGCAACAGAGACCTCCAAAGTAGAAACACATGCAACCTCCACCCCCCAATACAACCCAAACGACACATAGCCCACAAACTCAGTGTGCCACTCAACCACAGCCCATAAGGCATAACAACGTACCCAACACATAGGTGACTCTATAGTCAGGCACATTGATATTCCACTCACCAGGCTAAACAAGGAGAAAGTTACTGTCAGCTGCCTGTCGGGTGCCAGGGTCCGCCACACAATGCATGCACTCAGGTCACTCCACAACAAGTACAAATATGACTCTGTCATTGTCTATGTTGGTGTGAATGACCTGAGACGTACCTCCCTGGACTACATGAAAAGAGACATGGAGGAGCTCTCCGATCTTGTAGCCTAGGCAGGTATGACCCTAGCCCTGAGTAGCATCCTGCCATCACCCAGAATGATACCACAGTACAAGGACAAAATGATTGACTTTAACAATTGGCAAAGCTTCTGGTGTCATTCTAACTGGATCCAGTATCTGTCTGCCTGGGATGACATGATCGACAGACCATGATGCTTTGCCCGAGATGGCCTGAACATGTTGCCCTTGGGATTCCGGATACTGGCTAAGGCTCTTGCCACCCCTATAGTGCTTTTTTAGGCAAGGTTCAAATGACAAATTCACCACCATAACAGGTACAAACAAGCAAAATTTGAGGGTAATGCTACTCAATGGTAGACGTCTAAACCTCAAAATGCATTCACTCGAGGAACTCCTTAAAATGGAGAACATCGACATCTGTGCAGTGACAGAGACCTAGTTCAAGGCTCCAGAGAGCACCCCTGCATTACCAGGCTATAATTCATACCACACCTTCTGGCCACCTAATCTGGACCAAAACACTAAAGGTGGAGGCGTGTCCATATTCATTAAGGATATCTACACCTCCAGGCTAGTTGCTCAGAATAATGCATCCGAGATTGTCCAAGTGCAACTAACTCTGGGTGAGACCGCAATCCAACTTGTAACTTGCTACAGATCCCCCACCATGCCTCAGGATTCCCACTCCTCATTTCTTGATACACTGGAAAATATTAGGGTACAACCCAACACCCTAATAATGGGTGATTTCAACTACCCCACCATTAACTGGGAAAACTACTCATGTACCAACTCTTCTGCTCAACGTTTTCTGGAATTCATAAATTCCAACGCCTTGTATCAACCTATCCACACCCCCACCAGGGGCAGCAATATCTTAGACCTGGTCATTACCAACATGGGCGACCGGTGTTCGTCACCAGAGGTCAATTCCTCGTTGGTCAGATCCAACCACAAGCCAATCAGCCTAGACATCCACATCCAGCCCCCACGTCTCCAAAGCCAACGTCACACTTCTTAAGACAGAAGTGGCAAACTTCACGACATCCAAGCCGTCGGACAACAGAGGTAAGACTGCTGAATCCTACACAAATTACTTTATAAGCACTTACACAAGTGCATGGATCATGCTATCCCTAACAGAACCAAGATGCTATCCCCCCAAAAAAGGAAGCAAATCTGGTTTTCCCCTGCCATAAACAAACTCTACAACCGAAGAAAGAAATTGTTGCAAAAAATAGTAAAATCCCATGACTGGAAGAACTCCCTGGTCAGCCTTAGTAAGAAGCTGAGATCCCTCATAAAATCCTCCAAAGCTAGTTATGAAAACAAAATCACCACTGATTCTAAGGACAACCACAAAGCATTCTATAGCTATGTCAAGAATCTCAATGCCAACACTCAGATCTGCTCTGAGTTACAGCACAATGGCACTAAATATACAGAATCAACTGACATTGCCAATATCCTGGCAGATAGGTTCAGTTGTAACTTTACCCACCCACCCTCTTAAGGGCCCATCTCTATACCGAAAGAATGCAAAGTTCCTGTAATCAAGGCTGCACAGTTAAAAGACACACTCTCCAAAGACAAGAACACAGGAGTTCAACACAAACTATGGAATGAACTGGCAATCCACAAAATCATTATGTTCAATCATAGCCTCACCTCAGGCTTTGTGCCCACTGAATGGTGCAGTCAGTGTTTTACAACAACAAGCAATCAAAAATAGATTTGCTATACTTTACTTTTGACTAGGCATCAATGATTAAATTAACAACTTAAATTAAGTCGTATACCTTAGTTCTACGGTACAAATTTGAATAAATGCACATATACTCAATACTTTGTCCTTTCCTGACTCTTTCTTCTACTCCAGACGACCTTTGCACAGACTCATTTTAGTCCATGTACATAATTTAGCATGAACTCACTTTAATCCATGTACATAATTTAGTTGTACCATACATGATTAACTGAACTGAGCTACTTTGTTTAATTCTATGAAATTTGCCATTTTATTTTCTTAATGCTAGTTTTTTTTTTTTTCTTTTTATACTTTGTACTTCCATGTTGAAGTATTTGTTCCCTGGTTTTCCCCCTTGAAAATGGACTAATGGCTCAGTGGAATTTTATCCACTTTAAAATATTTACTGACAGATTTTATGGTTTACTATCAACACATCGAACGTCAGAATGTAAACCATTCAAAAATGCGGTTTACATGTTCAATGTGCTGAACAGTAATTAGGTTGGAATATCGGCGTCTGAAGTTTGTTGTCCCCTGCACTGTTTCAAACAATGTAGTAAGTGTACACTTACCTGTCTGTTTTACAGCAGTTACCAGTACCTGCTTTATCCTGTTCAAAGCTACAGGCAAGCCAGATCTCATCCCAGTAATCAATGGGACATGGCAGTGAACCAGTCCTGGATGGTACATCAGCCCATCATGGGATGTGTGCGCATACACACACACACACACACACACACACACACACACACACACACACACACACACACACACACACACATGCATACATACACACTGTGAGAAAATCAGTAGGTTTAATATCAGAAATCCAACTTCACATTCTTGAAAGAGTTTTCTCTCAGTTACCAGAAAACATTAACCATTTTTTAAACACTTTAAAGGCTAGTAATCTACAACACTTCCTAAGTGTCCTAACAGCTTGCATTATTCAAGAAAATAAAAACTTACTTTTTGGAGTCCATTTTTCTCCTGAAATATAGACATTAGATACATTTAACACCATGCAGCAATAAAATCTTAGGGCCTTAAGTGAATAATACCTTATTTTAAAAAGGGATCCTGATTTGTGTCACTACTAAAACTCTATTGAGAAGCTGCTTTTCGAGAATTTATATTATACATAACTAAAGACAACTACTTTACAGACCTCAATTCCTTAATGAAAACAGAATGCTAAAACCAATTTTTTTAAAGTACTAATCCGGAACACCAAACACATCCATTTTATAAGTGGATTAAGATACTTATGGATGTTAGCTGATGGCATGGTAACCATGCATTAAGGCATGGAAGGATGCTTAGCTTTCTGCCCAAGGGCATTGGCAAGCATACTCTATGTACACTAGAGCTCACAGGTAAGTACTAAACTAGTGGCCCTTGTGGGCCATTTTAAGCCTAATGAACTTTCCCTCAAAGGTGTGAATCAAACTCTGTAGCTTGTGTCTGTACGGTGAACACCTTAACCTTTATGCCAATCTCCAGCTCCAAATGTCATGGGGTACACGTGGGGGGACAGGGGAGTGAAGTTTTTAGCTGACAGGTTCTGTGAAAACTTCACTCCTCTGTCCCCACTATACATACCCCATGAGTTTCCTTCCACCTGTCCCCTACCTTGTATTTCTAGAGAACAGGTCATATACGCCCTCTCTAAGGCGAAAAACACAGCATCATTGGAGCCTGATAACATCCCATGCTGCATCCTACACTGGCTCCAACAAGAACTAACAACACCATTGGGTACTTTTTTTAATCATAGTCTAAGCACCGGCTTTATCTCAGTTGAATGGAAAATGGATACCATTATCCCCTTTGCATAAATGTGGTGCTTCTCCTGACCCTGGGAACTATAGACCTATTAGCCTGACTAGCCTTATCTGCAAGGGAAGCATCATGGACCTTATCAACAAGGATATAGGTAATCTCCAAACACATGACCCTACTCAGTTTGGATTTATCAAAGGGAGACCAGGTCTGTTAAACTTGGGGGACTTCTTTGAGTTAGTCACCAGAGCCCTGGACAAGGGGAAACTGTGCATACAGCCTACCTGGACTTGCCCAAGGCTTTTGACACTATTCCCCATTCAGACATTATTGACAAACTCGCCCAGATAGGTATCAACCCTTATATCGTTAGGTGGGTCACTAACTGGCTCATTGATAGAACCCATACAGTCAAAATAGGGGACTCTACCTCCAACAGCATACCCTTAACCAGTGGTGTTCCACAGGGATCAGTCCTGGGACCTCTACTGTTCAGAATCTATTTCTCCAAAATACAAGCAAAAAATAAAGGTCTGTGGTTGACAAAGTTTGCTGACGACTGCAAACTGGGAATGGTCATAGATTCCCCAAACAATGTCAACATTCTACAAGAGGGTCTTACGGAAAGAAATGATTGGTGTCAAAGTCATGGCCTTAAACTGAATGCAAAAAAGTGTATTATCATCCTTTTTGGTAAGAGTGATGTTCTAGCTAACTACCACATCAATAGAAACACCCTAAGCATGCACTCAGCGGTGAGAGACCTGGGCACACAGGTTGACAGCAAGCTTACCTTTAATCCCCATGTCTGAACAGTGGTAAGAAGAGGGTTCTATATTGCTTATCTCATAAGTAAGGGCACTGCCTCAAAAAAAAATGTATAACTTTCCTGTACTCTTCCCTCATCGGGCCAATAATTAAGTACAACACCCCTCTTAGTATGTACCTTTCCAACCATCTGCTGCAATTGGAGAGACCACAAAAAGTCCAATGGCTCACGGGTTACTCACTCTAAATACCTTAACCTGGTATGTGACATTAAAAGAACCTGCTGGAGGGACAGATTTGTCTCCCAGCGGTTACCACACCTATGGAACAGACTCCAAATTCAAGTAAAGCAGAGCATCTCTTTGGCCCTCTTGAAACGGAGTCTGGATGATTGGATGGGTAACTGTAAATTCATCCCGAGGGTTCCATCTGTGTCTCTCTTGGACAGGAGCAATAGGTGCTGATCATGGAAACAAGGACAGAACTTGGCTAGGCTTGTAAGGGCCCTAGGGCCATTAGTCTAGTAACTTCCTATGAGCCTATAAATAACAGGTTCTTAGGTGATTACTAGGCTAAGGCTAATGACTCTGGGGGCCTGTTTACACCTTGCCATGCTTCCATAGGTGAGAATCAAACCCTAGCCATTCTGCCTGTGATGTAAAAACCTTTACCATTATTAGTGTACAATAATCTGCAAGGGGGTAGCAAAACTACTAAGAAAAAAAGAGTATAACTTTCTGCATTCTTAAAAAACTTACTGCTAGTTAAAGGTAGTCATTAGTTATGTCATTGCTTATGAAAATATTGCTGGTATCTGTTACGCCTCATAGAAGCACTTAGACCAGCAATCAACACTTTCATTAAGAAACGCATCATACTGCTGCTGAAGTGTTCCTTCCCAGCACCTTGTTAGTTATAGTAAGTGCTTTGATCAGTTAGGGCTGGAGGACTAATTAAAAGGCAATGACTGGCTTCAATTAGTTATTGCTTGACGAATCAGTAAAAACGTATATGATACCCATTTACAGTTCCACAATATCGGTATGCTGTTTTCCTTCTTCCCTTACAGCAACAAAATGTATACTGATGTTATGGAACTATAAATCATACAGTAAACACTGTGGGGATGTGGGCCAGTACTGTCAGTTTTTTATGCACTTTGCTTGGTTTTATAATGCTGAATGATCACTTTATCACCTTCTTATTTTAGTGATGTCTGGAATATCAATTGTCTTTTGCCACTGACATTGGAACTTAGCCTAGTGAAATCTTTAAGTAACAACAAGATACTGTATATAATAGTCTGGTCTTTACTCTCATTTTTGCTTGGATGGATTTATGAACTGATTATTTGTTTAATGTATATTATTTCTGACTTTGACTTTAATGAATGTTGTTGTCAGTGTCTGCTTGACTACCCATCTGTTTGTACATACAATTTTGTATTTATAATGAGGTTTTATATTGATCTGAACTTATGAATCTTGTTATCATATGACATCGCAATTTGCAAAATTATATGATCATTTGCATTGGTTTTGCTTATGGCTTGAATTCCCTTCTATATATGATGTACCTGGACTACTTTCAAGGCGTTTTTACCATGTCTTAATATCAGGCATTGTTTTATAGTTATGCTATCAGACGTAAGCACCAATTTCTTCTATCTAGGTTACCAAACTAGATTATCCTACTGAGGTGGCTGTACTTTGTTCAATTAAGGGGTGTTTTGCACTGAAATTGTTCTGGTTGCCTGTTTGTTCTAAACTTTAATTTTTTTAACTTTTGTGAAATATGTAGATGCAGCTTAGCATTTAGATGGGTCATCTCATCTTGGTAGCTTGTCATGCTTCTCAGAATCTCTTCTATATCACTCCACAACGTTTTGACATTAATTTAAAGTATGTAATATACGATGCCTCTCATTCGCATTCAAGTGTCTCTATTCTGGAATCTCGCACTTCATTGCTTATGACTAGTATTAATATTACCACTATATTGTTTTAGTTTTCTTTATTGTTGCATCATGTTCAGTGTTGTTGCTAACTAAACTCTTGTTTTTTTTCTCATTTTATTTTACTTTACTAATTTTCTTTCTATTTTTTGATTTAGTCACCATATTTTGTTTAATATTAATGTTTACTGTTCTTAGATTTAAGCATATTAATTAAACTTGACTGACTTACTGATGCAAAAATATAATGCTTGCCTCATGTTGCCCCTCTGTGATATTTTCCTGGCGCTGCCCTTATTTAATCAATTTACTTAAATTAACATAATACTAAAACTACATGAATTTCTTAAAATACCTAAACCAGTATTTATCGGGATGTGTTTCAGCTAGGTGTATACACCACTGTGGTTCATCCTATTTCTATCAGTAGTACATTCATCACATTTTTTTTTCTTCAAAACAGCATGTGATGTTCTCATACCACTACATTTGCCAGACAAAAATGGGAGGCTACAACTATACCAAGCATGTAAAAAATTCACAGTGATGATGCAGATCTCACTACATTAACATGCATGTGTGTCTTGGGTATATAGTTTGCTGTTAAATGTCTCATATACATGCATATATGTGCCATGTGTGTACCATGCCATTAAAGAAATTGAAATATAGTCATGCCTTGCAATGTACATTATCTGACTGCTGGACATGCTGACATGTTATGTCTCTGTAACATGTGAGCAACATGCCACTGCTTGTGTATATAAATGCCATGCTAAATGCTGTTGCTTCTTCTTCTCCATGCACTCTGATAGCTACATACAGGCAAGGTTTGTATGACAGTTACTGGTCATCATTAGTATGTTTGCATACTTGGACTTCCACTGACATCTCTAACATGGATATGCTTGTACATTATGCCTTGCACGATGAGGTACTGCGGTATAGATGCATGTGTACTTCTGTAAGAGTGTGTATAGATGTGCATGTATGCTCATGTGTGTATCTGTTGGGTATGTCTTTTTTCGTGTGAGCTGCTACACAGATATGTCCTATTTCTGTGCCTGTGTCTTTCTCGTTGCTACTAGATATATGGCAAAAGGAGCAGCAAGAGGCATGTCAGGAGATGGTGTCCAACGTGTGCCATGAAGTGGAAGCCACAGCAGAGAGGGTTATCCATCTACTGTGAGGTCAGGTGGCCATGCTACAACAGTAGACACAATGAATAAAATATCTTAAGACCTGCAGAATATTGACACAACCATACAATGGACAGTGGCGAATGTACATGCTCCTCTTGGAGCTCATGGTGATATACAGTGGTTTCTAGCTGGTACTATACTCTCTTTATAAATGGTATAGAATGATTTTGGCCAAAACACCTTAGACAGTAGTGCTGCTGTACCATTTGCACAGCCTCTGTTATAACTGGAACTTGTGCCACCATACTCTATACATTTCCTGATAAATATTTCTCAACAATTCTGGAAACTTGGCAAGATATGTCCACACTATGCCATCCTCAGCATGCGCCCTACAGCAGTGTCAGTGGAAAAATACTCTCAGATTTGTTGGATAGTATGAACAGGCTAGGAGGTCCAGATGTCTTTCCCACACTAGCTTTAATTACCATTGTACTACTTGCTCCAGTCCTTCTTCCTTTACATTTTATCTGAGGAAAGAACTAACACACATTTCCTGAATGCTATCTGCCAATATGGCTGCTGTGGATGGCCAAGATCCTTCATCTTCTAAACCAGAAGTGGGAGGAATGGATGAATATAATGTACGTAATGTGCAAATATACATTCGTGTTTACTATTGCTTTGATTTTACTTAAATGCATTTATTTTTCTATTTGTACATCTACCTGGATTTTTGTACTTGATGTACTGCTGGTTATGACTGTGGTTCATTGTGTTGCAGGTAGCATTAGCACTTCAAACATGGTGTTATATAACAGCATGTGCACATTGTTGTTTCAGTGCCTGCAGGTTATTAATATCCCCCCAAGAAGTTCAGTTGCATGTACATTTGACTAATGGTTCATGTCACTGAGAGTGTGAAACACAAGTACTCACACCTAAGAACATCATTCCCTTTGTGTGAATAGCAGGGAATGTATTCCTTGTGAAAGTACTTGACTATTCTTTGTGTCCTGTACCTGGACTACACCAACTATATCTGCACTTACTTAAGGTAATGGATGAATGAGATGGCATGCCATGGCGTGCCATATGTGGATTTTTTTTTTCGTAAGGGAACAGGACCTCCATAAAGAATTACTTCCAACTTGGTTATGTCTGGCTGCAGCGAGACAAGATGAACTTGAAAGATCATTAGGAGTGACTTCAACTGCTGAATATGGATGCTATCCTGTATGAATGAGCAGTAGGTGCTTTTACGCATAATGTTATGATGGAGGGCTACTAAATACTACAATACAAAGAGGGGTGTAACTAAAAGCCAGAAGCTATATTTTAGCTGTCAAGGGGCAGCACTTGTACTTTATCAATCCTTTGGGCTGCACAGGACAATTATGCATGACAAGAAACTGGCACAAATATGCATATGCTTCTACTCTATCAAACTGTGCCGTTATTCATGTTTATAATATGACTACTCTACTCTACATTTGCATAGAAATGCACAAATCCAGAGTTTAACATATAACATCTTAAATATGGGCTGTTTTTACAGAACTAAAATTAGAAAATAGAAGAAATTGGGGTGGGTTATAAGGAAAGTGAAAGTGAGAAATAAATGTCAGAAAAGAAAGGTTTACTCAAAATGTTGAAGATGAAAGAAAACAGTGTAATTATGATTAAGATGAAGCAAAGAAAAAAGTTAACATCTGTAAGGAATACTAATGCAAGTTTTAGAAAGAATCAGAAGTAGGAATTAAGATTTGTTATGTATGTAAGTGAAGAAACAAAAGTAAGAATGGAGGTTAAAAAGCTAAAGGGGATAAGAATACACTAAAGCTGCTGATTTTTCTCCTCGGCCTTCATTACTAATAAAAGGGAGACTTCCATGCTGGAAGAGGGATAACAGAGTAGACAGTGTCTGATAACAGATGGAGGATAAGTAAAAAAGAAACTGTTATGAAGGAGCTTATTAAACAAAGAGAATAAATGACCAAGGCCTAATGATCTACCATGAAGGATCTTCAAAAACATAGCTAATACACTTAGAGTCATACACAACTAAACCTCTTGTTAGTGGTAAAGCTAAAGAATATTGGGCAGTAACTCTGCCTAAAGTGGGTGGTGTAGGATTTCAAGAACTGAACCAGGTAAGCACAGCTCAATAAGTCTCACCTCTGTAGCAGGAGAAGTATAGGGAAGTATACTAAAAAAGATTAGTTGCATTCCTAAGAGTATACATCCAAGAGGAAAAAATAATACTTTGGCTTTGTAACAAAAATGCATTTTAAATTGAATCTTATGTAGTTTTATGACTGAATCATGTTAAGGGACCTTAGCAGAGAAGAGTATGCCTAGGTTTCTGTTAAGTGCTTGAGGTGGGTTACCACAGGAGACTTACATATAAACTAGATGGTCTTTGAATATGTTGTTGTCTTTCGGCTTTTCCCGGTTAGGGGTCGCCACAGCAGAACTCCAGTCCGCTAATGATTGGCAGTAGATTTTCACGAACGCCGAGGTGCCAGCTCGACGTCCAACCTTCAACGAAGGCATGCCCATTTTACGCATGTCTTTCGAATGCTACCTAACCGCAGGGCGGACATGCAGACTCCACACAGAAGGCACTCCCCACACTTCAGCCAAGAATCGAACGGGAGAACCTCTTGCTGTGAGGCAACAACACTACCGCTGCACCACCACGGCACAGAGGCAGCCTCCATACCTGGCTGAAGAATCCATATCAGGGGTATAGCCATTTTTTCAATCTGCCAAATTCTTTATGCATTCTCTCTCTAAAGCTTACAGGTTTACTGAACTAAATAACGTACACAAGCAATCCAGTCTGTTACAAGAGCCTAGAGCAAGAGTTACTGTTTTCTACAGAAAAATATTAGCTACTGCCCTATTAATTTGAACAATTATTTTTTTTTGTATGTGACAAAATCATTTTGGGAAGGAGTGGCCACTTACTTGGATTGCTTTATTCAATATCTGCATAATGGATTGGTCATGTAGAAAGCAACTGTTTCTATGTCCTCCAAGTCATAATGGAAAGTTAAGAAAGTGCATGCCCAGAATGAAGCTATGTTATACCTACTTTTTATACAGAAAACATATTCCCTCCTTGCAATGATATATTTATCTAAATATAGTTTCTTAATTTTTATTCTCTTTAAATGTTTATTGCTTAGAATGCCATTTTGATTTACAAGTCAAGACAAAGGTAAAGTTCATGAAATCAGTGTTGCTTCAGTATGTATGTTTGCCGTGGGTGCTCTCCTCAGCTTCCAGAACTGCTTCCATCTGCAGTTCACATAGGGTTGCCTACATGGGTTCCATGCTTGGGTATACAAGGAACTCTTCTTTTTTTAGGCCTAGCTACCCCAAGTGCTACTGGAACTATCTGAGTATACTTGTTCTACATTGCACTAGTTACTTTTTGCATATGGTTGTATTACAGTTTTGTGTCTCCCACTATAATCACTAGGTGTGGTTATTTCAGTCATCATCAACCCCCCCCCCCCCTTTATCATTCGTACCTGGAGTTTGTGTGTCACATCAAGATTAGTCAGTGTGACCAAAAGAGCTAGCTACTCGGTGGTTAAACACTGGATCAATGTGTGGTTATCTCAGTAGTTAATGTTAATTTTGTCATCTTTTATTCAATTACATGAAGAACTGGATTTTTTAATCCTTACTAACAGTATTGGATTATCTCACGTGATCATTACCTTCTCATTTTTGGTAATTATTTGTGATTAATGCTTTCAGTGCTTCACAGCTACTTGTATATTTTCATTTTGTAGCTTCCAGTATATCAGTCTTGCCAAATTATTGTGTTTTTCACCACACAGACCCTCAGCCATGCATTCAAGATATCCAAACACTTAATTTGTAACTATTTCAAGTTCTAGTTCTGTACTACAGAACTTGTATATGCTAGTATCTCCTCACCTTTTTTGTGGATTTTGTGAGTCAACTCAAAAACAGACCACTCATTTTAGCTGACAATATCATGCTTTCGTTCACCTCTCCTTAACAATTCATTTATCAGGTTTTTGACGAGCATGTAATTGTTCCAGCAATCATCTCTATTTGACATTATTAATTGCAGCTTCCTGCTTTCCTTTACTTTTTTTTTCCTGCTGTTGAGCCTTATATTCCGTCCTTTGTTTTGTTATACTTTTTGGTGCTACTTACACCTTGCTTGTGTCTTAGCCGATTTCCATACACACTCTATTTTGAAATTACTGTGCTAATTTCAGGATGCATATAATCCTACCTTTATTTTCATCATAATCTAGAGATTTTTTGTCATCTCAGAATTTCTAAATGTACAGTATCCCTGATTAAGAGTATTAATTTTCTGAAAACTGTACAGGCTTTCCCACTTACAGAGTACTGTAATACATTCAATCTGCTACAAAAAAGGGGGGTTTAAACTGAGGGGGCATAAGAAGGTCAGCATTTATTAGAACATGGAGTACAAACTGAACGAAAAAAACAATTGACTAACCCCTGCTTCTGCCTACAGCTTTGTGCTTTATCAGGTATCTAGTGATGTGGGTTTTGCAAAACAACCAGCACACTCTTGTGTCTCAATGCTTATTTTAAACAGACATCTTCATGTTTTTATATAAAAGATTATGATCATGTGTCTGATTATAACCAGGAAAGTGATGCTGACCAAAGGTTGAGAGTTGATCTTAACATCCATGTTGAGAAAACATAATGGTTATGATCGGTGAGACCAGATCATAATTCTTTGTGTTGCACCAAATTTTATCTGCTCCACTTGTACCAGTTACAGAAAAAAATTACAGGAGTGTTATTTCACCAGCTTTCAATGTGGAAAAAAACACGTTAGAGCTGTTAGACATCAGACAGAAGCAAAGTGCTCCTTTAAAGAACAAACTGCTTTAAACATAGGAAGCTGTCCAGAACACTGAAATATAGAACCAGATATACCTAGAAGAGATACAATTATACGTTATAACACAAGTTTAGTAAATAAATGCTGACAATTACATAAAGCCATCATTTTTTTTTTACTCTGCTAGGCATGTAACATAAACAATTCCATGATGGCATCTTATTCCTCAAACTTGAAACTCTTGTTAAATTATCATGGCACATAAATAGATCTGTCAGCCTATAAAAATTAGAGTTTTTAAATGTCAATAAAAAGGAAATACCCAACTATAGCCAATTAGAACTAATTTTGCAATCCAGTCTCCTGGGAGAAAGTACAGATAAGTCAGAATATCACATAAGGAGGCAGAAATTTATTGATTAAGAAACAACACATGGGTTTATCAGATTGCAAGCATATTTGCTGCTCTCCACTGCACCATTCTGCCCTCAACTACACCATTTTGCTCTCCATTGTAACATTTAGAGTTATACTAGGGTAAAAGGCCAAGCAACACAAAACAGAAAGCAAGAGGATGGAAGAAAGGACAGTGGGAGAGAGATGGGTACTTTGTGCTAGTGTTCAACAATGTCATTGATGGACCTGTAGGGAGACTTGGAAGTGAGGCATATAGCAGGATACGGAGACTGCAGTGGGAGGTAAGAGAGCACAGAGTGGTAGCTTGGAAACTGCAGTGTTGGGGGGGGGGGTAGCAAAAAAGAAAGCATACAAGTAAAAATAACAAAAAACAAATGTGGAATAGTCCAAAGAGCAATCCAAAACACTTTAATCACCGTAGCACAAGGAAAAAACTGTTGGTTAAGCGCTTTCATCACAAAGTGACATAATCAGAACCAAGAACAGTAAAAAGGAAATCCTTTTATGTATAAAAAAGCCAAACAAGTGCTAAACCCCATCCTCAAATTAAAGAGAAAACATCCACAAAACTGTTGCTGCAACATTCTACAATAAAGAAAATGCAGTTAAGAAAAAGAAATGCACAACATAAAATGCAGAATGTAAAATATCCCAATAATAAAATATAACAATAATAAAATATAGTTTTAATGAACATTAGCCCTTCTTTTAAGCTCACTGGAAATAGATACAGTGTCATTCAAACCTGGAAAATTACAGGCACCAAAGTGTAACTTCCAAAACATTTCCCTCTGCAGTAAAAATTCTGCCAGTCACCAGGAAGAACACCAATCTTGACTTGCTCTAGTACCAACATTTTAAACTGTCTAAATCCAGCGCAGCCCAGCATGTCTAGCACTTTTGTTGTCATTTTTCCTAATGCTGTAGTCATACTGGTAAATTCTTTTATTAAGGGAACTGACAGTCGTACCAATATAGAAAGCCGTGCAAGAGTCACACAGAGCAAGATAAACAACCTTTTCAGAATAACAGTTAAACTTGCCCCCATAGCAAATAGTAGTCAACCTGGACAGCCATGTGTCACCCGGGGATAAACAAAGAGACATTGACTGCAGTGTGCACATTTCCTAGTGGTGGGTGGGCTGACCCCACCACCACCACCACCACTACCTGCATTTCCAGTAATGACTTTATGTTCCTCTTGTTTTTAAAAGTAAATGATGAAGCAGCTGCAAAATGCTTGTTAATATCCATATTACTAGAAAGTAGGTACCAATTCCTCTTTACAATCTTCTGGATATCCCCAGCATCAGGGGAATAATGTAAAACCACATGGAAAAGAACATTGGTCATTGGTGAAGGCAGTCAAAGAGTGAACAAGTAAGATTTGCATAGTGAAGCAGACAAGGCAAGTGTATGGCAGGTTGAGAATCACAGGTAGAAACCAGCTATGGAAGGATAAGCATACGGCAAACAGAGAACATGCATACAAAAAAAAGGGAGACAGGCAGGGGACTGGAAGAGAATGACTGGCAGAAAGTCAGATAGAAAAGGAGAGTGGTGGTGAAAAGGGTAAACTTCTGAAGAACTTTATGAAAATATTTGGTGTAAAAAATGTGAATTCAGTAGTAGGAACTCAGAGAAAATTTCCATTTTATTCCCTAAGGTACAATGACTGAAACAGACTTGACAGACATTATATTTCACAGGAATATGTCCATTTAAGTGAGAACTTTGATACACATCCAATAAGTATTTCAGATCATGCACCACCAACTACTAATACAAAAATGTAGGTTAGTGATGTAAAGATGAGACACTGGTGCTTACCTACCTACCTACATGGTAAAAAGAGAGTAATTTAAGGAATGGGTGGTGGACATTATCTAGGAGTTACTAGAAATGATAGAAAGTACTTCAGAACTTATAGATAGTGAGTGGGATAAAAATGAAAGTGTAGTTTGGGAATAGGGTAGAAAAAAAAAGAAAATAGATCTGGTTAAGAAGTAATAATAATTACTTAGAGGGGCTAAGACTTAGAGGGGCTCAAAGACATTAAAGTATTACAAAATATGGGCAATCTCAAAGAACAAGAAAAGGTGCAACTGCAGACTGCTAAAGAGAAAATTAGGACGTACCTAGATAATATGCATGAGTTTGGAAATATTGCTGTTAAGCAACTGTTTTTGATAATAATTCCAGAGCACAAAAGCTTTTGGTAAAATGACTTAGGCAACAGAAAGTAGAAAGGTTGTTGCCAACCTTAGGAAGCCTATAACAAGAAAAATAACCAGAAATCCTGAACAGCATACCTCTCAACCTCTTAGAGCAAGAAATCTGGACAAAGCCATAAATAAAAAGGCCCAAAAATAGGGACACTCTTTAAATATTACTCATACAAACTCGGAAAGTGAATAGAATAACAGGTTTTGCAATAGCACAGACTTCCTGAAGGATATGAAGTCTGAAACTCAAATGCTGTCATTATTTTCTGACTTAAACCATGAGAGTGATTTCCCAATGATTTGCTAGAAAACCACAATCATATGAGAAATGAACCAAAAGTATGAGGCAAAAATCTGGACATTTTGCAAAAATCTGTACAGTTGAGAGGTATATGTAGAGGCATTAGAGATATTTTAGAAATTTAATGAAAATTTGCATTAAACAAAGAAGTGGTAAAATCAAGAAAAAAGAACAAATGGAAATATTTATGGAAGACTTAAATATTCCAAGGTTAGAGGCAGATGAGCTTCAACAACTAACAGTTAAGGTATGAGATGATGAGATAAAAATAGTGATGTATAACAAGTCTACAAGAAAGTCTCCAGGAACAGATGGCATTCTGGAGGAAGTTTGGAAAGTAGGAGACAAAAAACTGAGGAAAAGGGGAGGCACCAACATCCTAGAGAAAAGCTTATATCTAAAGATGGCAAAGACCAATTTGATCCAGTTTCATACAGGTCCATTTCAATTTTAAACCATAATTATAAAAGGGTTTCTGACTATAATGGCTAAAAAAATGGCAAAGGTGGTGCGGGATATACGAGGGTTCAAAGCTAAGATCAAAGTGGAAGGGTTCTTCTCTAACAAGTTGCACCTGAAAAGAGGAATGAGGTAGAGGTGTCCTGTTTCCCTTTTATTATTTGTGTTATATTTAGAGCCATTGGCAAAGAAAATAAAGGACTCATAAATTTAAGAATATAATTGTATGGAGTTCAAGAAAAATTGGCTTTATTTGAAGATGATGATATTTTGTACCTGATGGAACCAGAAAAGGCCATCACAATGTTGTGGAATATTCTGTGACAGTTACAAGTTTTTTCAGGATATGGAATGAAGATAAAACAAAGGCTATAGCTGTGAACTCTGTATCCACACATGAAGACGTCCAGCAATACCCATATTTATGGGGACACGATAAAATGAAATATTTTGGAGTATGGATTAAAAGGACTCAGTTATGACAGCTAAGGATATGTGATAAGATACTAAACAAAAGACAATACAAAAAACGAGAAACTGGAAGCTCTTTCCTATGGATATGGACAGCAAAATACATGCAGTAAAATGTTTTAGCATCTTTAGTCTTATACACAATTCAGGCATATTTTTATCAACCAGAGGAAAAGTTGTGGATGGTAGTTAATAAAGAGTTGAAGGACTTTGTTTGGGAGGGGAAGAGAGCGAGAGTCAAGTGGGTAAGTTGATCCTCTCAACAGAAAGAGGAAGCATGGAGGTTTAGGATTACCTGATTTAAAGGGATATTTCAGAGTTCCACAGTAAAGACTCTTACACATAACACAAGCAAAAAGCAACCATTCAAAGTGGAAAGGGATAGTAATGCAGCTGGAGGGGGGTGTAATACAAAACATAAGGAAAGAATGGGATTTTGGACACAGATACTTAAGGAAAATAATAACAGCCATACAGAGAGATAAATGCCGATAGATAGGGTCTGAATGCAGAGATGAAAGGGGGTTCAAATGGAGAGATGAAAGGGGTCCAAATGGAGACATGAAAAGTCAGCAAGCAAAGGAGAGTAATAGTAGTGCTGAAATTGAATTCATCCTCAAGTCTTGGTGAGTACCTTCGTGAGGTGGACCCTGTTTTCTACAAAACCTCACCAAGTCGACACTGACATATAGACTGTATTTATATAGCATATATCGTGGACAGAAGTAGGTCAAAAATTAAAAAAGATAGCTGGGTGCACAAGACCCAGGATAAAAAAAGTGCCCAATCCTGGTAGGCGCACTGGTTGCCAGGACTGGAGAAAATGACAGTGTAGAATCCTCAATATATGGAAACATTTCTACAATGGGGCCAGGCCCAGGGGGAGGATGTCCCCCCCTGCTTATGAAGGAATCAGCAGTCCACAAAAATCACAAAAACTAATAGGCAAAAGAAGAGCCATAAAGACAACAGAGTGGACTATTGAGGATAAGAAATAAATTCTGTACTGTTACTATTATGCAAAAAGCCCAGAACTTCCAGACACCAGATATACAAAATGATTAAGAGAGAAATTAGAGAAAAGAAAAATACTTACACAAAAAAAAAACTGTCAGAAGCTTCAAATGAAAATGTGCATTCATTAATACAATAGATTTGTGAAAAACAATATATAGATCAAGAAACTTTCATCTGTTTGGAAAAAAAGTATCTAAGGAACTGCAAAAATATAAACAACAAAACCAAGAGATATTTGAAAAGTATAAAAATGAAATATGGACATGAGAAAGAAAGAGAGATTTGATATGGTGCAATATTCATGCAAAGGAAAAAGCCAAATTAATCAATATAAAGAAGGCAGCCCCAAAAATATTTGTAGAGAAATACAGGCAAAGGCATCCGGATATGGAAAATTTCACAATAAAAAAATAACATCACAAAGATGGAATGTAGAAAAGAAGGCCAGTAAAGTAGAAGTTAAAAAAATAGAAGCTGAAGTTATGGAGTACCTGAAAAGTGAAGGATTTGGTGTTGAAGGTCTAACACAGATTACATCACAGCATGATAGAGTGAGTCCCCAAATTACAGAGAAGCAGGAAGATAGGAATCATCTGCAGAAGAAATATGGACATGGAAAAGAAAAAGAGACTTAATATGATGTAATATTTATGCAAAGGAGAAAACAAAACTAACAAATATAAAAAGAGCAGTACCAAAGATATTTGAAGAGAAATACAGGCAAAGGAATCCAGACATGGAAAACTCTACAATACAAAAAAATAAGAAGACAAAGAGGAAAAGTAGAAAAGAAGATTAGTAATGGAGACGTTAAAGAAATCGAAACTGAGGTTATGGAGTACCTGCAAAGTGAAGGATCCAGTGGAGAAAATCTAATTCAGAAAGCACCATAACACAATAATGCAGTAGTTTCCAAATTAAGGGGAAACCAGTGGAACAGGAAGCAATTGGTCAGGCGCCACATGAAGATAATTTGGAGCCTTCCACAGGAAACCAGTATAAATGTTCACTTGAAGCTAGACAGTAAGGGAAGGAACAGGAAACTGTGGAAACTGATGAAATCAATGTTGAGGAGTATTAGGCCAGTGAGTTCCCATATGACAGAGCAATGGATGTCACAGGATGAAATTGAAGAGAATGTATCACAGGAAAATGCTATAGAACCTTCAATAGAATGCTCGCAGGAAATGGAAAACAAGGGGTGCCCCCTCGGTTTGTAAGAAAATGAGCTAAGAGAACAGTTATTTGATTTAATAGACATAAAAAGATAGATCCAGATCAATGAAGGGAATAGACTGCAGAAGGTTAATAAAACCCAAAAAGTCAGAAGTCTGATAAAACAAATAAACACAGTAATAAGGACTGCTCATAGAGATCCATACAATATAACAGAAGTAAACAGAATACATTACTGTGCTGCTAAATTAATAACTGATAAAGTTCTACCACAAGATCACAGGGTAATGAGAGAAAGGAAGGAGATAAATCAAATACTATCATGGAAATATTGACTAGAGAAAACTAGAAAGCAGTTAAGACAAGAAGTGTCACTGTTAGAAGACTACAGAAGAGGGAACAGATCAACAAAAATGTTAAGAAAGATAGATGTAATAAAAACAATGCGCAGTATTAGAACAGACCAGGATCTATCATGCACTATAGCAAATAACAAACTAAAAATTTCAGCACAGGAGGAAAAACTTAGAAGATACAAAGATAAATATAAAGGAAAAGTACAAAAATAAGCAATTTGTTGATGACCCAAAAAAGTTTTATAGGGAATTGGGAAACAAGGTAAAATGACTTGAAAGACTGCCAAAAAAAAAAGAAGAAATAGATAGATTTTGGAGAAATATCTATGAATATCCTGTGGAACATAACAAAGATGCTAAATAGATAGAAAAAGTTAAAGAAAGAATAAGAAGTTTAAAGATACAGGATATGAAATGGGATGAAGTAACAGCCAAAGAGATTGAAATAAAGTTAAGAAAAGCCACTAAATGGAAACCTCCAGGCCCAGATCCAGTACCTAACTTTTGGCTAAAAGTATTAACATCATTGCACAAAGATTTAGTCATGAGTAATTACTATTTATATGCACACCCTGAACAGACACCAACCTGGCTAACAACAGGAAAAACAATGCTTCTACTTGAGTGAACCTGTAAGCTACCCTAAACATTATAAACCAATAACGTGCCTTCTGATGATGTATAAACTATACACGGGAATTGATGCCAACAGAATTTATAGTCATTTAGAAGAAAACTTAATTATGGCAGTAGAACAAAAGGGCAATAAAAAAAGTAATAGAACAAAGGATCATTTGTTGTTAAATAAAGTCATAGTGGGGAACTGTAAAAAGGGGAAGAATCTAAGTATGGCATGGACTGACTACAAAAAAGCATTTTCTAGTATTCCACATTCATGGATAAAAGAGTGCTTAAAAATTTATAAGATACATCCTACACTGATCAGCTACATTACAGTGACCATGAAATAGTGGGAGACCACTTTGCAATTAAGCCATGATAAAAGACAAATTATTATCCCAGGGATAAAAATTCAAAGAGGGATATTCCAGGGTGACTCTGTCACCGCTGGTAGTGTGCCTTGCCCTTAACACATTAAGCTGTCTACTTAACAGCTTAGGCCATGGCTATAATTTGGCTCCTAGAAAACAACAAAGTGTAAAGACTTTTCATCTTCTCTTTGTCAATGATTTAAAACTGCATAACTCATCATGAGGAACTGAAAGCACAAATGCAAGTTGTCAAAACTTTTCCAGATGATATAAGAATGTCATTTGGTCTTGATAAATGTGCAAAAGCAACCTTTAAAGCAGGAAAACTGCAACACCAGGAAAACATCAGTTTAGGACAAGAATGTGATATAAAAGAACAAGAGCAAGAAGGAGTGTATAAATATTTAGGAACAGTCACGAACAAATGCAAATAAAACTTAGTAAGGAATATTTCAAAAGACTTAAATTAATCATGAAAACAGCACTGACATCTAGGAACAAAATCCAAGCCATAAACCAATTTGCTCTTCCTGTCCTAACTTATAGTTTTGGAGTGACTGACTGGCCCCAAAATGTGTTGGACAGATTAGATAGGAAAACAAGAAGGATGCTTCATGCTCAACAAATGACATATAAAAATCAGTGCATACCAAGATTATATATTCTCCGTTCCGAAGGAGGGATGGGCCTCCTTGAAATTGGGTATATGCATAGATATGCAATCGTGGGACTCCACACATATCTGCTGACCTTACAAGTCCCAAATATAATGAAAGTTTGGAAATATGAGGAGAATAAATCTAAGATGACTTCTCTGCATGATGTAGCAGAAGCACAAAGGTGTCAAGCAGGAATGGAAATCAAACCAGAAGTAGATACAAATCAGGCAGCAACTGAATGTGCCACTAAACAAAAGAAAGAATAGTAAGGTGAAGGACCAGATGAGAAGGCAAGAAATGTGGAAAATGCATAAATATAGTTGCAAGCATGGAAAACTTCTGCGAGAATCTCAAGTTGATCAGGAATGAATGCAGGAATGGTTAAGGAGAGGCAAATTCAAACCAAGAGATGAAAGGTTAATATTGGCAGCCCAAGACAGTGGGCTACATACATGTTGGTTTACAAAGTCCATTGAACATGTGGGAGAAACAGACAAATGTAGGTTTTGCAAAACAGAAATGGAAACAGTCGCATACCTCATTGCTGGTTGCGACATTATAATAGCAGAAGGACTGTATACTGAAAGGCATAATAATGTGGTGAGACTGGGGATTATGCAAACATTATGGTATTGAACTGAATGAAAAACACTGGAAACATGAGCCACAAAGTATCATAGAAAATGATGAAGTCTATATTGCATGGGATCATCCATTACCAACAGTTCAAAAGATAGATGCTAGAAAACCAGATATAGTGGTCCAAGAAAAGAAGACAAAAGTAGCATTCATCACTGAAATCCCCGCACCCAGTGACTACAATGTCCTACGTGCAGAGAGACACAAAGTTATAAAATATCAGGATTTGCAAGCAAAAACGAGAGCAATGTGGAAGAAAGATACCCATTTAGCTCCAATAGTAGTAGGAGCAATGGGGCTTATAAAAAAAAGTCTACAATCATATTTAGATATGCTACCAATACATGTAACTCCACAAGAATCACAGGAGTCATTACTGGGCACAATGAGGGTGCTGGGAAGAGCACTTTTGGCTGACATCAAAGAGTGAAACAATACTAATTTCATAAACTTTAATTGTACTCTGACTTAGGAATGGGGTCCATTCCTGTTATGATATGAAAAACCCAAAAGATTTGGAGAAATTAAAAAGACAGATAGATGTAACTCCATACAAATTGCAGAAGGAGTCATTACTGCACACATTGTGGGTGCTGCATAGAGCATTTCTTGCTGATGTCAAAGACTGAAATAATACTAATTTCATGATCTTTTAATATACTTTGACTTAGGAATGGGGTCCATATCCATCATGGTATTAGAAACCCAAAAGATTTGGAGAAATTAAAAAAAGAGTAGAGTCAAGCTCAATAGGGTCTTCTTTCTCCACTGATTTTGCCAAGCCCATTTCCTTGGCTGTGGTTTTGTTAGATAGTAGGTAGGGACAGTGGGAATGTCATTCATCCATTCATGCGTGTCACTAGTTAGATGATGAGGCAAATATTACGTTAATAATGTAGTAGAACATATACTAAGAACTAAGTGAACATAGAAACCAAGAAAGGAGATTCTGCTACTACCGATGACTGCAGTTAGGGCTACAGAGAATAGAAAAGAGGGATAGAAAACAGTGGTCTGGAATTTAAAGAAACCAAGGTATTGAGAACTAATAATTAGAGAAGAAAAGGTAATAGAATGAGAAGTGGCCAAGAAGACATTAAGACTGCAGGCTAGTGACTGCCTTCCATATCAGGGATTGATATCACAGTATAAACAAAGAAAGAGGGGTACAAGAATCCTAAATTAAAGACCTGCACTGGTTGAATTTTTAGATGGATCTAGAACAAAAGGTGCTGTTAAAAAAAGAGATAATTAGTAGGGCACAGAAAATACTGCATGATAACTACAAGAATCAATCAGAAGAGATCAGAAAAGCTTGGGAAGAGAGATTAGATATGCAGTTCATGAGGAAACAATGGGAGGACATATGTATGGTTCCTGAATATGCAAATCTAGAAGATTTATGATTTTTGCCTGGAAGTGTTTGCATAGATACATTTACACCCCAAGCCAACTACAAATTATTTTTTTTTGTCAAGTAGATGGCAAATGCTGGAGGTGGGATGGGGAAGAAAGATGTAATTGGGAACTTATGTTTTGGGAGCTTAATGAGTTGGCATTCTTTCCAAAGTCCCTGCAGAGCACTGTGTTAGAACGGCAATCAAATGAGTGTAACTAAGGAAATATTTTTTTTGAGCTGGGATACAGGATCTGAATTGCCTACACATAGTAACGCCTTGTTAAGTTTAATTCTAGTGGCTGGCAAAGAAGCAATTACTAGAAAAAAGAAATCAAAATCTAAAATGACTAGACTTGGACTACTGAATACTGTAACAGATAAAAGAACAGGAATTGGCTTTTTAGAAAAGAGCAGAGTAAATTTTATAGAGAAAAATAGAAATTGTGGAAACAATATGTGCAGAAAATGTTTTGGAGGAGGAATGAGGTTTAAGAGAATGCAGGAACTGAATAATCTATGTAATGTTGTTTGGATTATAAGAAAAATAACAATATATGTGATGTATAATGTTTATAAATGTGAACTTAATACGGTTTGATTACTTTTATATAAATGTAAGTTCGCCTATGTCACAAGTGTTAATTCAATGCAGGTGTTTAAAAGAAAGGAGAGAGCAGCGGTGGAACAGGGCAAGAAAGAGGTGCCCACTATGGACACAGAGAGGAGAATCACTCAGAGCAAGGAAGGGAAAAGAAGAGCAGCAGCAGGAGGGGACAGAAAGGAATCAAAGGAGATGGACACAAGAGTGGACAACTAAGAGGCTGCATAGTAAGAATAGATGAGAGGATATGAAGGGGAACTGCAGTCAACTGACAGTGACAGTGTGGACAAATGGGTTTGGTATAAATGCAGTGAGAAAAAAGTGTATGTAGGAGGCACAGAGACATGGGGGAGGAGCAATAGGAGGACAAAAGAAGTGTGCATAAAAGGAAAATAGTTTTGGTGAATGAAGATTCATGAAAGTCTAAGCTGCAGAGACCTAAGAAACTAGATTACAATGAAGCATATCTCTGGGATTAAACTTACTACAACATGGAAAGCAGTGATCAATGTGGTCCAATTTAGAAGGCTGGGCTTATGCTGTCTTGCATGTAGGCACCAATGACTTATAAGAGTAGGCCAATGAGAATACAACAAACTTGGTCAGGGAGGTGACCATAGCCAGCCTTAGGCATAGGCCAACTAGGCAGCTGCCTAGGGCACCGCTCCAGCAGGGGAGCGTTTCCAGTAATCTGGATGGTCTAGGTATGCCAGGATGGGGGCACCGAGTGGTGTGGGGGGCACTGTGAAGCCCTTTTGCCTAGGGCACCAGTTGACCAAAGGCCAGTCCTGGAGGTAACAAAAATAAAAGCATGCCAAGATAGAAGACTGGATGTACCATTCTCAGAACTGCTACCAGAGCCAACAGCTATTACATTAAAGGACATAATAGTGGAGTGATATGATGGGCTGTAGCAGTGGATAAGAAGGGCTTGGGATTGATAGAGAGAGGAGAAGACCTAGAGTAGAGAGGACACATATTTGGCCAATAGGCAGACAGAGAAAAATGGAAGCAGGCAACAGCAGAGAAACAAACATAGGTGACCATGAACATGGCTACACAGAGTTAGTCAACAAAGTAAGGCATTCAGAAAAGAAGCCCTTCTAGAGGCAAGTGTTTCTTCTCCTGTTCCACAGTAATTATCATCTGGTGCATTTACTCCTGACTCTGTGTAACTCTCTATAAAGAAGACCTGTAATTATATGTGATGCATACTATCAAAGTGCAAGTATGTATTTACTAAAATAGAGTTTTTAAATAAGTTATTCTCCACAAAATTATCATCTATTCCTTTTAAGGTGACATCCATATAAATTACTTTATATCCTCCATGTGTTTTTATTCAAACCCCTACCAAAATCTTATTGTATACAAAGGAGATCATCTATGTATGAAGTGTATGGTTTCAGCTTTTCTTTACATATATATATTTGCTGTAAATGTGTTGTCAGCTGTTGGTATGACTATGTTTACATAATATGGGACTAATGCTGCTCCCATCACTGTCCACTTCCTCTGTAGATAACACTTCTTATTATACCTAAAAATATGTATGACACAAAAATGTAACAAAAATTGAATATAATAAATTTGGCGTCCATCATCTAATACTACTGCTACTGTCTGCATCCCTTTAAAATTGAAGCATGGTTGAGTACAGGTTACCCACATCCATAGTCCCTCATTAATACTCCATCTTCTGTCTGATAGATGTCAGCTATTTAATATCACATCAGTATCTTTAATATATGATATTTCCTAAACAAATTTCTTAAGTACAGAATCACTAAGTCCAAACTCTACTGACAGGAATTATGTAGAACCATATTTTTATTACATATTTCATTTTAAAGCATTGAAATGCATATGCATTGCGTACACATACGCAAGCACCCATACATTTGTTTCTCAGGTGTTTATAAACTTATTTCATAAACCTTAAGTAAATGAACAGAATACCTCAAGGAGAAAAAAAAAACAGGAACAACTTCATGCAGTGAGAGTGAGTGACAGTATAAAAGGTAAAACATCAAGCTGAACCCTCTAGTAATTTCTGACTACCAATCCCTGATAATACTAACTAAGTAATCCATCACAAGTGTCAACTACTTCAACTTTTTAAATATAGCTGTACAACAATAAATCAATGTTTCTAGCAGAGGATAGCCCCCCCACACACACATGCACACACAATTCTCACACCCCCTTTCTTAGATATAGTAACTCCAAGAATACACAACCTTGGAGGAAAACAGAAACACCTGTAAGTGTGAAAACACATATGGCACAAACAGCTGTCTTGTTCTCTCACTGAAACAGTAAAAAAGACAATCACAGTTGGGGAGCAGTAACATTCCACAAGTTATAACTTGACCTGTTTTAATTCATTAGGGTTAATTGCATCTAATGCCTCTTAGAGAAGAAATTCATATGTTCCAGAGGAGTAAAATCTAGTACACTGTTTCATGCCACAACATGAGAGTATGATTACTGCACTGTGTCAAATAAAAGCTAATCTTAGGATTCAAAACAAAGGAGACCAGATTTTATTTCAGTGTAAAACCTATTTTCACTTTATTTTCATTTATTTATTTAGAGGAACAACCTAGGGCTGCCACATACTTAGTGCAGCCACCTCCTCTTGATGAAAACCTGCCTACATAGATTCAGATTTTATTCATGAATCTGCATGCAAATATCTCACACTGGCAAAAGTCTGTTTCAAACGAATCTCCTAAATGGTTCATCAGATTGGAGTAATTAATATAATTTGTCAAGACTACAGCATAATCATCAACTTTCAAGTTGTAATGAAAAACCAATAAAACTGAAGAATGTGGAAAGTGAACCCATCATTACAAGCTGGGACAGAAAAACAAGCTGTCACAGAATTTAATTAACTTTAGTAAAAATGCATTTTCTGTAGAGAGAAGAGGGGTTAACAGGGTCCAGCAAAGCTCAGATGGGGGTTGTTAATTCTTCACACAACAATGACTGCCACTGGTGATAAAATTAAATAATTTTGCGCCTGTTGATCATTCTGACATCACTAGCATAGGAGACAGGGGCTTGCAGTATTGTAGAGAAATATTAGAAAAGTTGGCTACATATAATCAAAATAAGTATAAAGAAAACACTGAAGTATAGCAAAGTAGGAAGTAGGCATTCTGAAAATGGGTGCAGTCCAGTAAATGGCAAATGAAAGCAGTGCAAATAAAAAAAATGTACGGTCATTAATATTGAAAACAGCAATGAGGGCACAATGTATTCAATGTTTTGATAGCACCTGGAGTCTGCCAAGCAAAACTGAATCCTAAGGGTGGCCATATTACAAAAACATAGAGGTCAGCAAACAATACACAAAGATAGTGGCAAGAACAAGTATCATTTAAAGAAGCACAGAACAGCATTCACAAAATGCAAAATTAGAAATTATGGCTTTGCAGTTCTGTGTCCACATCTGGGGATCTTATTTTGGAAAGAATCTGATAATGGAGATATACATAGACATGACTCAGGACTTATATAAAAAAAGTATTCAAAGTACAACTAACCAATGCAAACTATGTTCCCCAGAAAATGCCAGGAATACAAAACATACAGACAGTACCAGGTATACAAAGAAAATCAAACACAGGGATGGTAGAACAGCACTCTGCAAAGTAACTCCAATTATCACAGCTTTATTACAAGAAAATCACTGACTACATTCACCATGGATTTATAAAGATGAAAGATCCAATTAAAAAATCCACTTTATATAATGTAGATCAGACAACATAATTATCTGTTCCATATTACAGGTTTATAAAAATTCATTTCTCTGAAAAATCTCTAATGATAAAAAGCTTTTTTTTACTAAGACAGATATAAATACAAAGAATAAAAAAAAATAGAAAAGCATTTATAGTACATCATTAAATATAACGGGTTATGTTAAAATGCTTGAACGCATAAGAAGAAAGCTAATTATGGAGTTAGTTGGAAACCATGGGTAGATTTCATGACTCATATCATTCACATTTGCTTCCAATTTCAATGTTCCTGTAAAATTATTAACATCCAGGCGAGATCTGAGTGTTAATTTCCATCAACAGCAGTGTAGCCATAGACACGTACTGTAGTCAGCACCACAACTTGTCATCACTGCACATTTTAATGGTTATGTACTCTGTTCAGGTCAGTCTCTGTATACAGAAGGTTGATTATCTGCCAGTTAGTAGTGTAGGTTAAGGTTCACATTAGGCAGCTAAGTAAAACTCATAGAGAATGTATGGCAAGACATAAAAATGAGAATGCTCTACTACTGAAACTTAAAATGGTGGTCCTTTCAAGTGTTACTAAAACACTGGTATGTGACAAAAAGCAGACAGAATAGAAATCTTAGCGCACACAAAAAAGTAAATATATATAAAAAGATGCTTTTTATTGAGTTGCTCTAAAAAGTAAAAAATAAGGAAGAAGAGTGACAACTTTGCAAAAGAAACATAGACACACTGATTTCAGAAAAGCATTTGAGGCTGGTTTTGCTGATTCTGTTATTGGGGTAGAAGAGAAATACCAGGAATCAGTAAAACCAACCTCAAATGATTTTCTGAAACCAGCTTGTCTGTGCTTCTTTTGCAAATTTGTCACTCTCCTTCCTTAACTTTTACTTTGTACAGCAACTCAATGAAAAGCATTCTTTATTATTTTTTATATATTTTTAATTTTTACTTTTTAAGTAAAATATAACAGTAATTCTGTAAATATCTATAAATAATTGCTGCTGTATTTTAAAAACTAATAAAAAGTAAAAGAGTGAATCCTTGATGCATCTTCATTGTCTTGCCTATTCAGCACTGAGCTGTCCAGGGTGCTGAAGTACAGTGTATTGCATAATGATTGGTTCCCAATGGATGTAGGTGAGAGTTGAGTGGTCCAGGAACATGACAGAACCACAGAGAGAGACAGAGACACAAAGCCAGTTTCAATAAAAAAATAAAATATAATAATAATAATAATAATAATACATGAGCCATTTTATTAAAAAAACGCTTGACAGAAAATGTGCTTAATTTAAACAGTTATACTTTCCAGTTCTGTACAATAAAAATAAATCATTTGCATAATATTTCATACACACTCAGATGTACCAAAACATTTCTAAAAATGTAAATATTGTCTTTATTTCTTGAGCTGAATGCAAGTGAATGACATCTGATTATTTATATTACCTCACTAGGTCCTGCTTTGCAACACTGAGCTATGCATTATAATGCTTATTAAATACAGACACTCAATCTTTTTCCAGCTTCCATGAGGTCTTTACTATGACTCCTAAAAGAAGTGTACAATATGACAAGCAGTTTCCTGTAGTCAAGATTTACCAAATTTAAATACATGTACCAGTGTGTGCTACATATTTCATAGATATTCCTTAACAGAAACCTTAACCACGTTTCATCTAGCCAGTAAAAGTGCTACAGAAACCTGAGGATATATTGTAAAACCTTTAGTTCACTAAACCTGCATTCTACAAAATTAAAAAAAAAATACAGGTGAGAATTCAAAAATATCAAATAAAACAAATAAGGCATTTTTGTAGGAGACAATCATCCTTGTACTCCATGTAGAGAGCTGTAATTTGCCACACCTCTGTGACTCCAAATACAGTAACTCCTAGGTCTGTTAACTTTAGAGGTAAAAAAAATATTCCCTTAAGGTTATTTTCAACAACCTCAAACTTAGTATATGTCCTACATGCAAAGAATGAAGACATGCTTGCCTCATCTCAAAGAAATGGCATTCAAAAATAGTGCCATTAATAAGCAAATGTAATCCTGAAACGTAATACCTTGCCTCATTTATATAGTTCAGTACCACCCGTTTCTCCTCTCACTCCCAAGAAGTTCAGGTGCCTTTATCCTACTTAATCCCAGCAAACAGAATCATTACAAACATGTTAAAACAAATTATAACCAGTTTCAAAACTGTTAGTTACAGTCTAGAAAAATTATACAAAAAAAAGGACACAGTATCATGTTCCAAGTTTTACAGTTGCCATCATATTGAAGCCTCTACCATACATGTTAAAGGTTCAGAGTAAACTAAGAGACAACGTGTGGTATTTTGCACCCCAGTTTTGGCAGTATGAGAGGCTTTTCCACTTTGATCTAATCCTAACCCCACTGCTGCTGTGGTGAGGGCTGATCCATTACCCTACGGCCCCATGTTACCATGATCTGGCTCTGGGCACAGCAGAACTTTTCCATCTTAGACCTGTTCTGCCTTAATAAAAGTGCAAAAGCAGTACAACATCATACAAAGCATTGCATTTAAGTATAAGAGTTAAGACTAAGGAAGTACAGAACTTACAAACAGGTACTAAAAACAGAACAGTAACTAGTATCAATCATTTGCATGTGAACAGCTAAATATTTAAATTCAACAAAAGAGACATTAACGTAGATTACTAAAGTAAAGTGAACAAAACAAAATAATACTTGCTCTTGTATTCCTGTAAAAAAACTTCATGTCCACAACCCAGATATTTCAGTGAATGTTTGGTCTGTAACATCAGATAATTAAGGAGGTGCAGAATCATTTCTAGTGGCATTATTCTAAGTGACACCTGATCCACACTTACAATGCACCCTATTGTATAGGTACTGTATTAGAGATTGCACAAATCCTAAGAGAGAAAATACAAACTTACTGACAGAAATCCTATTCCATGGTTTCAGGTCATGAACTGTGAAGGATTTCATTTTACAATGGAAAAAGTTGTAAGTTGTTTACTGAGATTAATGACACTTTAGAATTGGTTGAAAGAGAAAAATGTGCTTGTGGATTTTCAGTATCACAACAAACATGACTGATGACAGTTCCCCTTTCTCCAGACCAATATTTTTTATCCTGTCTTGAGTACAAAATCCACCATATACTACATTTTATTTGGTCTGCAAAAATATGCATTTTCACTTGAATGCACCATAATATATCTTTTTATGATAAAACATGAGTGCTCTTAAATAAACCGCTTTGGTTGTGACCAGTTCACACTCAGAAATAATTGATATAACCTTTTCATTACTGATTGCTAATCCATTTTAAACTACAGCAAGCCATAGTAAGAAAGTCTATCATCTTTCATATGTTTACAGCTTCTATAACCTTTCTTACAGGAAAGCGCAAGCTTTCCACTTTCTCCAGCTTTTCTATACCAATTATGCAGTGGGTGGCATTATGATTCTGTGGTAAGATCTCTGCTAAAGAGATCCAGGGTTCAATATGTAAATACAATGAACCATGCACAAAATGTAAGCTTCAAAAACACTCATCTGTATAAGTAAAAGGTATTATAAAAGTCCCGGGTGCTTCTGGTTATTCTGTACATGCGTACGCCACCAGGTGCACAGTAGTAAGGCCTGCCTAGATCATGCCCACCACCCAACAGTCCAGGACCGTAATGTATTTCTTTTTTATGTGTTTGCACCCCCTGCAAATTAAATATACCAACTCCAAGATCACACTATATTGAAGAAAAGGGTAAACACCCACTGCATGCCCATATCTGCACGGGAACCACCCAGTGGGGTACGCACGTACAGTATTACTGTCTTTCCAATCTACATCCTTCAAAGAGATGAATAATTCACAAGTCACACACTTCTATTTATACAAACAATAACTTGTATCCAATTAAAATTTTATTATTATTATTATTATTATTATTATTGTTGTTGTTATTGTTATTAACATCATCATCATTTAAAGACACCAGTACTTCCCTTTGTCTTATCCCATGGATCTCAAGTTTCTCTTGTTTTTCTACACCCAGTATGTAGTGGGTAGCATGGGGGTTTAATGCTAACATCTCTTCTTCAGAGGCCCCAGGATTCCATCCAGACTTCTGTTCACTGTCTGCCTGGATTTTGCATGGTCTTCCCATGTCTCCATATACTTTCTCCAGGTACTCCTGTTTTTTTCCAGCTCTAGAAACATGCCATCTAAATACTCTAAGCTATGCATAAAGTGTATTTACCCTTGTCATTATGGCCCAAGTTGTGGCTTAAAAATGTCAATGGACAAGCTCACTTACCCATTTAAAAAAATGATAAAAAAGCTGATATTCTTCTCCTGAGTGTATCTGTGTACAGCAACTCACTGGAGGCCATGACAAGAAAAGTCATCTTTTAAAAACAGACTTGTGAGGATTTGTATGCTATCTTATTTGTCTTGAAAACCTGCTACTTCGATACATCTTGGTATCTTAGATGGGTATCCATCTGTTGACTTTTTCATGTCCTTATTCGATATTGTCAAAAACAATCTGTATTAAGTATAACTATCCCTTCATTTTACTCTAACCAATCTTTTGTTGTCACATGGTCACACTCTAGGTTTCTTTACTCATTTTCTCACATGTTAAAAAGGAATATGCCCTTTTTCACATCCAAATTCTGACCCCACCTTGACTCTACTAGCAACATCTTTACTTCTTTTAGTATCATCTACCAATCCCTTCTCTTCAGTTTGCTTAGTTTCTGTTTTCTAAAATATATTTTGTTCCACACTTATGAACTTCTCAAACATGCTAATTTTGTTATTCACCGTTAAACAGAGTTGTCCACAATGAGTAGGATCCCCTCCAAATTATTTTTCACTTGGACTCCCTCACCTCACAACATGCCACACTATTTCCAACAGTCAGCCTTCCTGCTGCTGCTTTTGGTAACTTTCATAGGTACTGAAAGTAATCAAAATATATTACAGTTGAACTGGACGACACTACTGAACTTCTCAAACATGCTTATTTTGTTACATACCCTTAAACAGGGCCTAACCAGCCTTATCTGCAAGGCCATGGAAAGAATCATCATGGACCTTATCAGCAAGGACATAGGTGACCTTTAGATTATTAATCCGACCCAGTTTGGCTTTGTTATGGGTAGATCATGCTTGCTGAACCTGGTGGACTTCTTCAAGAATGTCACCAAAGCCCTGGATGAAAGCAAAACAGTACATACCACCTATCTTGACTTAGCCAAGGCATTTGTCACAAGCACCCACTTAGGAATCACTGAGAAACTCTCCCAGATGGGGATTAACACATATGTCACAAGATGGGTAGCCAACTGGCTCATCAACAGAATGCATACTGTCAAAGTTGGGGATTTCACTTCTACCAGTAGACCAGTTAACAGTAGAGTACCAAAAGGATCTGTGCTGGGCCCTCTACTGTTTGGAATTTATTTCTTGGAAGTCCAGGTGAAAGTAGATAGCCTTTGGCTTGCCAAGTTTGCTGATGATTGCAAACTGGGTGCAATCATCGAGTCCTCAAAAGATGTTAACATGCTACAGAAGGGGCTAACACAGACAAATGACTGGCACCATAGCGAAGAAGTAAAACTAAATGCAAAAAGGTGCATTATTAACCCTTTTGGCAAAGAAAAAGTCCCTGCAAATTACAATATTGCAGCAACCCCCTAAGCTCAAACCAAGCAGTGTGAGATTTGTGAACACAGGTTGAAAGCAATCTAAACTTCGATCACCATGTGTCCACAGTGGTAATGAAAGCCTTCTACATTGCACATCTCATAAGAAAGGGCATCACATCCAAGAATAAGGATGTTATAACTCTTCTGCACTCAACCCTCATCAAATCATTAAGAATACAATGCTCCCTTTTGCATGCACCTCACCAGACACCTGCAGCAGCTAGAGAGACAACAGAGATTTCTCATCACAAAAATTCAGGGCCTCCAAAACATAACCTACAAGGAAAGACTGAAAGCCTTGTCACTGCACTTTGTATCCTACAGGCTACTGACAGGCGACTTGTGCCCAGCCTACAGAGCAGTCTCTAACCCTGCCCTAATGGAAATGCTGCACATCTGCAAATCAAATGGGACAAGGGTCACTCACTACAAGGATCTCAATGGCTACCTGTGACATTAACAGAACATGTTCTCCCAGAGATTGCCACTCCTTTGGAATAACCTCCCAATTCACGTGAAGCAGTGCTCCTCAATAACCCTATTCAAGTGCAGCCTAGACAATTAGATGGGAGACCACAGATTCACATTGGGGAGTTGCACTTATGTATCTCAAGGGCAGGGGCAGTCGGTGCTGATCATAGACTCACTCTGCGAAAAAGAACCATCTAACCAAGGTCAATTAGGGAACATGGGTGTAACACAGCTAGGCTTGTAAAGGCCCTAGGGCCATTATCCTAGTAAGCTTCTATGAACCTATGAACAGCAACAGTCTGACTATAATATATTCAGAGGTATCTTTTTTCTCCATACTTGTGTGACTGTGGAGTCAGTATATTTAATTTACAGGGGGGTGGTGGGAGGCAAAGCCTCCTACATAAGAGAAAATTTTGAAGTTTGTGGTCACTTCAGTTCACTGTTTTTGTGTAGGTGATAGTGATCCCGATGAATTTGTTCAATGTATTTTCTGTCGATCAATGTTTATCAGCGATCAAAACAAATACACTTGTGTATACTTGTGTATGTGTGAGTGTGTGTGTGTGTGTGTGTGTGTGTGTGTGTGTGTGTGTGTGTGTGTGTGTGTGTGTGTGTGTGTGTGTGTGTGTGTAGCTATATGTAAAATACTTGCATGTGTGTTTGTGCCGGTGCGTGTGTCTGTGTGTATATTTACATACATATATATGTATGTATATATATATATATATATATATATATATATATATATATATATATATATATCAATATATATATATATATACATATATATATATATATATATATATAGGTTCATAGGTTCATAGGTAGGTACTAGGCTATCTGCCCGAGGGCATTTATAAGCCTAGCCAGAGTGTGTCGGCTTTCACCACCCCACTGATTAATTAGCTGATCCTCTGTCAAGCAGAGCCAATGAAGTGATCCCAGGGGTGTATTTTCTGTTACACATCCACTCGTCAAGGTTT